>NC_092059.1:29746159-29836159 GCF_039877785.1 Chaetodon trifascialis
CACCAAAAAAATAATGCAAGAAAAGTTATTCAAAGACGGCCATGGACATCACAGCTACAAGAGCCTTTGATGGCATCGTCCTCCTTGCAGCGACTGCAAAATAAATACTGCATGGGAGAAAGTAGGCTAAACAATGTTTACCATGGAGACTGTGAATCACTTTTGGTAGCATTTGAGTGGAGACTTCTGCAGATGTCAACTGATTTTGTATATTTTAAAAAATATAGAGAGACAGACTTCTGAATTGACCATAGGTTGCAGTGAGGTAATCACGGCTAAATGCTCTGTTCTGTTCCCTTAGGGGTCTTTGCGGCTGCTCTCCCTGCTATGGCTGTTCCATGTAGGCAAATCGAGGAGCAGAGAGGGGCTCTCTTGGCTTCAGGCTTTTGAAAAGGCAGGGAGGTCCCAGAACTGAGTCATACCACCAAATGGTCGAGGCAGATAGCCGCCCACCCAGAGTCTGGTTCTGCCTGAGGTTTCTGCCTGTTAAAAGGAAGTTTTTCCTCGCCGCTGTCGCCAAGTGCTTGCTCATGAGGGAACTGTTGGGTCTCTGTAGATAAAAGAGCTCGGCCTGTACCAGCTCTGTATGGAAAGTGTCCTGAGACAACTTTTGTTGTGATTTGGCGCTACACAAATAAAATTGAATTGAATTGAATTGAATTGAAATGTAATGTATGCTATATTCATGTATGCTGTATTAAAAAATATACTTAGACTATAGTGGTCCTGACTGATTTTTTTTTTTTTTCATTTCCAGGTGATTGTAAACTAATGAAAATATAGCTGCGAATATTATGTTACAATTTTGCTGATTGCTCAAAATTTCTATGAGGAGTAGCTAAAAAACTGATTTAGACAAAACTCAGAATGTCAGAAAATCTTCTGATCCTCCAGGGGGCATGGCTTAGAGAGATAGATTTGTCTGAACCCACAGAATCCAGGAAAAAAGTGTTTTGTTTCTGAGACTTATGGTCCAAATGTTACAAGCCAAAATGGAAAGTTTGTTGTTATAGTGCCACTATCTACTTATCGACAATAAGTTTTTTTGTGTGAATAGACCCAGATACTTTTAGGGCAAAAAAAGAGGAGGAGTTACAGCTGCTTCTCAGCAGTGGGATATAAAGATTAACCATGTCGGTGATGAAACCAACCAAACAGTTTTGGTGCATAAACACAACCAAAGTTCAATCATTTCCCATTGTTAACCATGTGTTTATTTTTGTTCTCAGCATGACTTATTTTGAAAGTCTAACTGGATGCTGCTAACTGGCTGATGTATATTTATTACTGCTAACTTGACAGCATTAACTTGACAATAACGGGCCTTAAAAAGTAACGCCAAAGGGTGAGCAAGTGTCCTTATGTGAGTTTGGGAGTGAGGATATGTTGCCAATATACAGTTGAGGCCAAAATTATTAGCCCCCCAGGAATTATGGATCATTTTCCTAAAATTCTTCCCAATGTTTGCAGCTCTGATAAAAGTTGATATAATCAAACATTCACCAATGCCATTTAGTAGCTTTTGGTACATTTTAGAATATAAAATACATTTTTAGGCTTGCTTTATATCAAATGGTCAAAAAGCCCCCATGATGGGGTGGTCAATAATATTACTCCCCCATGTGAAAATTTGCTTTCAAAACACATCTAATTAACCAATCAGCTTTCAAACCACACCTGTGTAGTCAATTGGCTTCCTAACAACACCTGAGCATTCAATCTGCATTAAAGGACTCCAAGGAGCAGGGCACTTAAACACATTATTGAAAGGGACTACATTTACTCATCATGCCAAAGACAAAGGAAATCAGTCATGAGCTCAGAAAGAAGATAGTGGAGGCTCATGATAAAGGGGAAGGCTATACTACCATTTCCAAGCGTGTCACAGTGTCTAGAACCGCTGTATGTTGCATCATTGCCAAATACAAGGAGACAAATTCCGTAAGAAACAAATCCGGGCGTGGTCGTAAGCACAAGATTTCAAGAACTCTAGAGAGGAAAATAGTCAGAGATGTCAGCAAGAAGCCCCAGACAGCTCCCAAGTTGATTGTTGCTGACCTGGCCTCTTCTGGAGTTGATGTTTCAAGGAACACAGTTGTGTGGGCTCTCCATCATGGTGGGCTTCTGGGCCATCGACCAAGAAGAACTCCTGCACTCAAAGAGCGGCACATCAAAGCCAGACTGAGGTTTGCCCATGAACATTTGAAAGGTAAAGATGAGTTTTGGAAGTCTGTACTTTGGTCTGATGAGACTAAACTGGAACTGTTTGGGCACATGGATATTGCTTATGTTTGGCAAAGAAAGGGAGAGGCCTTCGACCCTAAGAACACAGTTCCCACAGTTAAACATAGTGATGGGAGCATCATGCTGTGGGGCTGTTTTGCAGCCTCAGGCAGAGGGAGCCTTGTTCGGGTGCAGGGCATCATGAAAAAAGAAAATTATGTTGAAATTTTGAGGGATAACAGTAGCATGTTGCTTGTAGTCTAGCCTTAGGTCGTCGCTGGGTCCTCCAACAGGACGATGACCCAGAGCATACATCGAAATTGGTCCAACAGTTTCTGAAGGATACCAAAACCAATGTCCTAGAGTGGCCTGCACAGAGCCCAGACCTCAATCCTATTGAGAATCTGTGGTGGGTGCTCAAAGTGAATGTCCATGCTTGGAAAGCACACAATTTGGACCAGCTGGAGCAATTTGCAATAGACGAATGGGCCAAAATCCCTCAGGAGACCTATGCCAACCTAGTAAAGAACTTCTCTAAGAGGTTGTTGTCAGTTGTGGCTCAGAAAGGGTACACTATTGACTATTAATGGCCAGGGGGCTAATAATTTTGGATGTCTCATTTTTGCCCTTTCTTATTTCAACTCAGTGTATCAATAAAATATCCTAATCAAACTTAGTGGACATTTTGTCTTTATTTTGGAAACAAATACACTCTAAACACTTGTTGTTAATGATCATTTCCATGGAGAAATCAAGAGTTTTGTCTAATTTCATAAGGGGGCTAATCATTTCGGCCTCAACTGTACACCCGTGTATCACAGTTTTAACCTTTGTTAGCCTTTGTTCAAGTCTTAGTTTTTACTTAGCATTAAATGCTTTAAAATCAACTAATGTTTTCAACTCTGATGGCAGGGAATTCCAAATCTGTGGGCCTTTAACTGAAGATGAGGACTGGCGGAATGCTGTTTTGGATTTTGCTGATTTGCAGTCTCCACAAACTACTCCCCTCATAGTGGCTCCTTTACTGTTATATTTTAAGATCATTTCACTGACTAGTTCTGGGGCAAGGCCATTCAAATACTTAAAAGTCAAAAGAAATTTATAAAATTGTTGAACCTTTGTTGAAGTTTAAGCCTAAAAAATGATCCCTTTTTTTGTGTTCTCAGAATGGAACCTAGTTATATGCAAATTTTGCAGTTTCAAAGGGGTCATGTCATAATATTCATTTTTACATACTGCACAGTCAGGATATACTTTAAATCAGCTGAGAGTTTGTTTGGAAAAGATAGCTTTTGTTTACTTAGAAGTATCTCATGATTCATAGCATCAAATGCTTTTACATTTGATGCTATGAAACATATCATATGTGTTACATATGCTGCTGTGAATATCAGCATACTTTTGTATAAAATCAGTGTCTAACTCAAATATATCTTTCACCTTACAATTATTACATGAGGACACACATCTACAGCTACATCTATCATATCAGAATTCTGTCATTTTTTTCATTAACACTGGACATTTATTTAGTGAGAATTTGTAGCACCTTTTTCCATTAAACATTTTTGATGTAATAGAAATTTCTTTTGGTAGTTCTGTCCATCATTTTTATCTGTTATAATATGATTTTCCTCATCAAAGTAATTGGAACATGGATTTGGGAATATGGTGACATCACTACAACAAAGTTGGGGCCAGAAACATGAATAGTCAGATAGTCAGATGCTTTTAAACTGTCAGAAATTACAATTCAAGTTGTCATAAACTGGAATTATCTTAAATACGGACACAGAGTCCCAGCATGCCGCAGTACCTGTGAGGGGTGGAGGTAAGGCTCAGGGGAGGCCAGGTTGGTCTGCACAGAGAGGCTTTTCTCCAATAGGGCCTGGGGGAAGCCAAGCCGATCAAAGTTGCTGCGTTTCCAGTGGTGACCGTCGCTCTGTGCCAGTGCCTCATCCTCACTGAATGCCCTCACCACTGGTCCTGGTAATGGCAGAGGCACTGCCCCGTCACTCTCATAGCCATCTTTGGAGCCACTGCCCTGGGCCACTCCCCCTCCCTGGCCTGAGTCCCAACTGCTCCTCTGTTTCATCACCTGCTGGGCCTCCCACGCCAGTCTGGCCTGGGCCAGCATCGCCTCAGATGCTGTGCCTGCCAGCTCTCCCTCCAGCCTCCCGCAGCGTGCCAGCTCCTGGGGGAGGGATGGCTTGCGGCTCTTGCGTTTACGGTTACCTCCGGGAGAGAAAGCCCCAGGACCACCTGTAGAGGATGAGGAAAGGGAATGGGTCTGGCTGGACGTCCAGGATATGGAGTCCTCATAAAGCAACCTCTGGTCTCCTTCTCCACCCTCCCCACTGTAGTCCAGCAGTAGGCGGGGGTCCCTGATCAAAGACTGGCTATGCTGCAGAGTATAGGACCCCCCATATGAGCCACCATATCCCCCTGTGGTGCCATAACGAAGCAAGCGGTCGGCAGTCTTGAAGCGAGGGCTGGATGAGGATTGCTCTACGTACACCAGCTGCTTGACGTACTCCTTCCCCACAGGACTGTACTCCAGACTCTGGGTCTTTTCTGGACATTTCTGCCTAGTCAGAACCAGCTGGCCGTAGGGCGACTGGCCCTGCTTGGGTGAGTGATAGAGGGGGGCTGAAGACTTGCGTGCAGGTGACTTGCCGGTGCCATAAAGGGAGGAGGAGTCAGAGAGGTGCATATCAGTGGGAGGCTCCTCATAGATGGGAGGGGGCTGATACTCTGAAGGTGGCTCCTCGTACAGTGGGGGTTCATACGCATAGCGGGGCGAGGGAGGCTGGGAATCAGCTGAGGAGCGGCGGTGGGTGGTTGTGCTGCCCAACTCAGCCCTCTTTAGGAAGGGAGACTGACGGCGGTCAGCGTAGATAATGGGGGAACCGTCCGGTTCTGAAGGCGGGTTTCCTCCAGAGGAACGGCGGGTTCGTGAGGTTGTGCCCCCTCCACATGGAGGACCAGGGGTGGGGGGGTCACAGGGGGAGAAACCATTTCCCTGGTGGGCCAAGAAGCTCGGTTCTCTGTCTGTCACCTTGATCAGCATTCGCTCCTTTGTACCAGTGTTCCACCTGAAGGGAGAAGTTCTGAGAGAAGAGATAAGATAAGAAGAGGGGGGAAGAGGACAGAGGAGAAGACAAGAGAGGAGAAATGGAAGGGAAGAAAGGTTGAATTAGGGGTCGGGGGCAGAGTGATAAAGAGCTATCTGTCACATTCACTCTACAGGGCTTGGTAATAATTTGAAGAAGCTGTATTTCCTATATGTTCTTGTTCCACCTCATATCCTTGGTGCCAACTGTAATAATCATCTAGATTGCTTAACTTTTTGCCAGAATATCTTGCTGTTCTATTCTGGTTATGTTGAACAGTCTAATAGCAATATGGCAGTTAAACTGCATTGAAAGTGCAAGGCTCTGCAATGGTGATACTGGTCAGCTGATGAAATATGTTCAAGCAAGTTGACTTTGAGTAATAGATTTAAACTCACAATCCAACAACCACACATGCTTTACACAGTGATTTGTCAGGTGTGACGAGGTGTGAAATTACATGGGGTCTGAATTTCTCTCTCAAGCTCTATTTTTCATTTTTAATCAGTCTCACATTTATGTGAACAACTGAGTGCAAAACAATGAATGTTTATGAGGAGACTGTGTGAAAGTCTGTTCTGTTAATATGGGGCTAGAACAGTGAATGTAGGTTATTACAATGAAAAAAATTGAACACAGTTGGAAAAAGTCATGTTGGCACTGAAGGAAGTACTGGTCTGGATTTTGATGCTTGTCATGCAGTTACATTATGGATGCTTGGAGCAGCCTAAAAGCATCTTTTATTTACCACTATGACTATGAATTTCACAAGTTCATCTGGAACTCCCAAACTGCAAATAGGTCTATTTCTCTCTGCCTAACATTAGCTATGATAGCTGACATTAATTAATGTTAGCTCTAATAGCTGACATTAGCTATGATAGCCAACATTAGCTAAGGTTAGTGCTTGTTCCAGCAGACCTCAGCCAGACTACCATAATGTTAGTTAAAAAACTTAAACCCAGCTCAGTTCTACGCGTTTCAGATGAACTAGTGGAAACCAATGCTGTATGCTAGTTCTGAGCCCCAGGCTATGGAGTAGACCTTCGGGCCAGAGGAGTTACATTTTCTCATTAGTATGCAGATATGTAAATGACACTATTTTGTGTGACACACTAATTTTATTTTTCACTTTTCACTGGTTTCCACTTTCTGTAAGAGAAAACAGTGCCAACCCAACTGTTTCTAGGACAAGTGTTTCAAAGACGATGTTTCCATTTTCCAATTTAAAGTAACTGCTCTTGCTCCATACCTGAGCCCCATTTGTGCAATTGATTATGGTGAGACAAAAAAGTCACAGTTTTTCCAAAAACTCAATTTATAGTGAAAATGAACTTTTCATTTTCAAACTGAAAAATAACGTATAACTTTACACTAATTTGAAATTAAAAATTCTAACAGGACTTAATTTCAAATTCTGGAAATTGACTTCAATCAAAGAACATATTTTAAAACATGAAAATGTTAAATAAGTTCCAGTGTTATTTACAATCTGTTTTTAATCCATCATGGTTCACTAGAAGCAAAGTATTGCAGGAGGTTTTAGTGTGCCACAGATAAAATCCACCAAACAGCAGCCTCTGGCAACAACAGACCTTTACTTAATCATTCACATTCACTCAGATATTCCTCTCAGTGAGGGGGCCCTCACATTCTGTTTGTTTGTCAGACAACAAGTGGGGGGGGGGGAGTGGTGTGGGACGAAGAACAAAAGGTGAACTGGGCGAGAGGGAGTGAAGTGTGACATCGATTACAGCACTGGCCACTCTCTGTTTCCAAATGCTTCCGCACATTGATCCCCAGGGCCAGTGCTCAGTGGCAGAGTGAGTGTTTGTCTACTTGTGGATGTACTTGTGAATATGCATTTATTTGAGAGAGGGTAACAAAGAGGATAGGATAAACCATTACAGGGTTGCCCTGGCATCTATTACAACATGTTCTAGACTCTAACCCACTTTCTTTCTTCCTCACTTCATCCACCTCTCTGCTTTCCAGCTTCTCTTTCTCCATCATGTGTCTACCCATTCTCCCTTTTATCTGCCAGCCTTTTCTGTCTCCCAGTCCTAACTGCACAGTGACCATTTTTCTTTCTGTCTTTATTCTCAAATTATTCATGATCACTTGACCTTCAAATGAATTTAGATATTCATTGACTTTTCCAATATGTCTCCATCTGTCTCCCTCACTGTAGCATCAACCTGCTGATCCTTCATCTTCATCTCCTTTTTCTTCAACTAGAAACTGACATCTGTTGTTTGGTCAGCTGCCTCTAATTGAGATGTTTCACCAGGTACCAACAAATCTCACTCTGTATCTGATAGTGACCAGAAGTATATGAGTGTTGATTGTGCCTCTATTACAAATCAGCAGAGAGCACAACCACAGTCACTTATTTGTACATCAGGACTGGCCACATTTCTCTTTCATTTCTACCCATTTTATTTCAATTCTAAAAAGAAGCTGTGAGCTACTTTTATTCTCTTAATTCTTTCACAGGCAGCATACGTATGTGGAAGTATGTGGATGTAGCTCTGTTTTTGAAAAAGAAGCTGAGAATTTCCCAGTGCTGGTGAAATGTTTTCATTCCTATGGAAAACCATCCCATTTCCCATTACTGTCAAATACCTTGTGAGGACATACACTTTATCAGTCATGCTTTCAAAAAATAGTCTATCAAAAATGTATACCCTTTAAATATAGTAAAAATACAAGGATGTTCCTCTGCAAATTCAAATATACCATCTGTCAGAATACTAAGTATGTGGGGTTAATACATGTTTGGGCTCAAAAATGTGTGTGCATAAATTTCACAGTGCACACCAAATCACAGGTAAAACTGTCCACTTCTTATTGTTTGTTTAATTTTCTTTTGGCTTATGGCAACTGGTTAGAGATGTAGTCTTCAAACCTTAGAAGTGATATATTTGACTTTTCATGATTCTTAATTAAGGAAAAGAAAGGTTTGGATTGCCCCAGTCTTGGCAAGGCAATGAGAGAAAGGTGAGTTTGGGTGACCGGCAGTGTGACAGAAGATTGATCATAGTGTTTTTATTCGTTTACCAAGACACTGGACTAATTCCTGTCCCTGCCACTCACCTCTAGCTGACAGCTTTTGTTAATATAGCAACCTGTGATGATGGCTCAGACAATTCACCACATAAGGTGTAGACAAGTAGACTGAGAAATGATGACAATTGACCCTACTGCATCGATATTGTAATGTTATTAAATGGACAAGGATTTGATTGATCTAACAAATTATCAAATCTGACGGCAGAAGTTTGAAGAAGCAGCAAGTTATATCATTACTGCATGGCTTTAATCAGAACCCCTTGAATTTCAGAGCCCAACCAGGCTAGAGACAATTCAAGACAATTCAAGACGAAGAACCAACCAATACAAAACAGTGCCCGATCAATATTCTTCATGCTGTTGCAGTCCAGCATTAAGGTTTGATCAAATCAAATACTACTGATGCTATTGGCTGCATCACAGGTGGTGATGAGTCAGCCTACAGAGAGGAGGTGAGAGCACTGACGTCATGGTGCAGTGACAACAACCTCCTGCTCAATGTCAGCAAAACCAAGGAGATGATTGTGGACTCCAGGAGGCTTCAGGGAGGAGGACACGCCCCCATCCACATCGGTGTGGATGGCAGCAGTGGAGAGAGTCAGCAGCTTCAGGTTCCTGGGGATCAACATCAGCGAGGACCTCAGCTGGACTCGCCACACGGACAGCGCCTCTTCTTCCTGCAGCGTCTGAAGAGGTTTGACATGAACACTAGGATACTGTCAAACTTCTACAGATGCACCCTCAAGACTATCCTGGCTGGAAACATCACGGCCTGGTATGGCAGCTGCACCGCCCTGGAGCCCAAAGCACTGCAGAGGGTAGTAAAATCAGCCCAGCACATCAGCAGAGCAGAGCTGTCAGCCCTCCATGACATCTACAGCCAGCGCTGCGGCAGGAAGGCCAAGAGGATCCTCTCTGACCCCAGCCACCCCAGCCAGACTGTTTATGCTCCTGCTGTCCAGCAGGCAGTTCAGGAGCATCCGGACTAAAACCAGCAGGTTCAAGGACAGTTTTTACCCACAAGCCATTAGACTGTTGAACTGCCATACACACACACACACACACACACACACACACACACACACACACACACACACACACACACACACACGCACGCAAGCAAACACTTCTTCTCCAGTGTGTCGATATATTCCAACGCTTGATCAAGGTTTTTTTGTAGCTCATCAATGCGTCCCCTCTGTGAGCTTAATTGGGTGGTGTGGGTATGCATTTCTCCATTAAGCAACCCAAGTTTGTTATCGATTGCATCCACTCTCTTCGATAGAGACGACACGAGAGTGTTTGTCGCTGTTTGCAGTGCCAGGAGCTTATCAAGTTTACTATCCAACTTGCTGCGTTTGACGGCATTTCTGCAGTTTGGGATCTTGTGTACATGCACACCTGCGTCTTTGTTTGTCACACCTTACCGATGCCGTTCTGTTTTATCCCCCGTTGTTTAATTGGTAGGGATTTTGATTCACTGTGCTGTTTAATTAATGGCTCAACATTGTTTTTTAGATCAAAAAAGCCCTATGCGACCAGGAGCTCTTAACCTCTCCGACCTCTCATGTCAACACTGCTCAACACTGTGGAACACTGTCTGATATTCAATACACTTGTTGTTGTCCTGACGTGGTGGCACACCATAGGTGACCTCCTTGTAGTGTGATGAATAATTGGGAAAAACAAAGTCCGCTCTGTCAGATAAATGTGATTTTAAACCATGACAGAACAGTGTTAGTGAGAACATTGTAACTTGTTCCATGTAATAGAATGTGGTGATAAAAGCTGCACTGAGATATACCTGCAACAATATTGAAACTAAGTTTGAAGCAAGTAATACATTATTTTCCACTATTGTCAAAGTGGTTTCTGTGCTGTGACACTTTGTGATGCAGACTGACAAAGTTCATACAGGTTATTGGATGAAAGGTGATGTATGAGCTGTGCTTGTAGACCTACTCTTTATAATGATAGTAAAATTGTGAGAGTAATGGCTCCGAGGATGACACTGGTGATGATACTGCTGCGCCAACACAAAACTGCATGTGGCAGCTAAGCTAAATTGAGGTGGTTTCATTTAAAACATAAAACCACTGGGAAGCACAGTATGAAAGCCGTGAAGGGAAAAATGAAGGATGCGCCACTGAATTATGAGCAGCCACCACCAGAAATCATCCCTCCAGCTCCTCGCAATCAGTTTTCAAGGCCAGGTAAGCTGTGGCAACTCCACTGATTCACTGACTTGCAGTTTATGTATGAATACAATTACGTTAGTCTAGCCTGTCATAAATGTTTATTTCATGCTACAGTATATTCCATTTTGAAAATGCACTGAAAATTGTAACAGTCAGAGTCTGCAGCATCATTATTGTAATACTGAATAGCACCGCATGGTGGTGGTGCCTCCTTTTGCTGCACATGTAGAACCGTTTTAATTGTTCACCGATGTCTCACGCCCTCCGAGCACTCTCAAAGAGGAAACTCCATAACGAAGACTCGGTAATGAGCTGGTGCTGGTCGTGTCTTCTATGCTTTACAAACATGTATGTTTAGTGAACGAAGCGCCGTGGAGACCTGGCATCGTATGGTCGAAATTCCATATTGTGAAAATAAAACGGTTGAGTAAAATCCCAACTTCGACTCTGAGTTAGCTTACCACCCAGAGCCTACGCTAACTGTTCATCCTGTTAGCCTCTCCGCCTGCACCTACGCTCATTACAAAATACTAACTGTAATACAAAAAGCTGTACACATATAATATACTGATACAACGCCATTGACCCCCTCTAATCATTTCATTGTCTACAGCTTGCTACAGAATGTGAAAAGGGTTTACATGTGGTCCAGATAACACAGTTGCCAGTGCTCCTGTGTGGGTGTGTGTGTGTGTGTTTATGTGTGCGTGAGAGAGACTCAGAGAGTTGGTAAACACTTGACATATGACCAGATCCAATAAGGGATGTTTGAGACTAGATCTACCAGCCATCTGGACTGGCAGCCTGCAGCTGTGGCACAAGGCCTCTCACTGCAAGCAAGCAAGCACACACGCATGCACGCACGCACGCACGCACGCACGCACGCACGCACGCACGCACGCACGCACGCACGCACGCACGCACGCACCATACATGATACGTTAGATATGGACAGACACATACATGCAGGATCAAAGAGTTGAAGACAAAAGCAGCTTCAAGGCCAGTTTCCTGGACCATCCATGAATAATTCCTTCTCACAGTGAAAAGATGCAGAGAGGACAGGAGCTCAGTGCAGGAGGTGGAAATGCCAATCTTTAATTTTTGTGCTTTTGGACCTATAGCTGGATGTAAGTTTTAGCCTTGTTTACTAACCATACCAATGGCAGTGCCAGGGAGTGGCTAAAGTCTCAACACTGGCAGTGCTGACAATGGTTTTAACAGTTTCACAAATGGAGGGATTTTAGTGAAGGACAGGTTTGAATATGCTAATGGGTTTTCATATAGCTGGCCTCCTGCTGTGTAGTGCAATTAGTTTTCCTTAAAGTGATAAAACGGCCTCACTGTGTCTGTTTTTACTCCAAAAAGTAGCAATTGTCGCTAACAATTACACTACATTTTCTGTGGTTGGTTCAAAATAAAAACTACCCTGTGTTTTGCAAAATGAAATGCTTTTAATGTGAAGGAACAGCAAGGAAATGTTCAGTTGGCATTTGCAATTCACACTCGAGGATTAACAGCTCCAATACCTTTATCGAACAGTCTCCACACCGTGAGATCAGTTGGTATAGTGTTTACAACAGTGTTAAAGTGACAGGACTGTTTACTACAGGCGCTAAGCTTTTAATTGTACTGTATTTACATTGATAAGTCTCAGAAACCTACTGCAGCTACTGTATATGTCGTGCACAATTGCAGTGAAGCAGTCGCTGGCAGTGAAAAGTTTAGATATCAGGCCACCTCTCACAGTGCTCTTACAGACATATTTAAATATCTGTATAAAACAGGTAGAGCCACTGCAGTAGAATGTGTATGTACAGTACCAGTAAGTATAAGTATGGCAGTAGTATAAAGTAATATGGAGTGTTGACTGACATCCATATATCAGTGTAGCTTAAGCTTGAGAGCTTAAGAGTTCAACAGTCTTTTGGTGCAGGATGAAGTTGTCTCTGAGCCTGGTTATGTGGGATCAGATGCTTTTGGGGTCTCTGATGATCCACTTCCTGCACAGCTAGGTGTTGAGGTCTTCCATGGATGGAAGTTCCATCTGCGTGATGTACTGAACAATTTTCACCACTCTCTCTGGAGTCTTATAGTTGAGGGCGATTCAACTGTCATGTCAGAAGAAGGAGGGTGTTGTTCTGGCACCAAGGACTCTGACCTCTGTGTGCAGTGAGTCATGACAACTTGAAACAACATGACCTTGCCAACGCAGTCCCTTGTACTGTTTTGCTCTGTTTTAACACAAGGCAGTTTTCGGTCTAACACAGGAGAAGATGTGATGAGAAAAGGTGGCCTTGAACACTCCAGATTGACGTTGTCAGGGAGGAGGTAAGCCTATACCCTTTACTGAGTCCCACAGCCAATGTAAATTAGGTTATATAACTCAGCTGAGTAACAACAACTGCAAAAACAGTGGGCAGGCAACAACAGTAAAAGATGAACATAAAGTATCCCTCCACAGGAAGGTCTCAGCTATGCTGAAAAACTGCTCTCCCAGGTGAATGATCTCATACTGCATAAGAGAAGGAAGAACATACAGACTACAAGTGACTAAACCACTTTTCATTTATCCACGTCTCTCCTTCCTGATCACTGATCTTTCCATCCTCTGCCTATTTCTCTGCATCTGTCTCTCCCTTCCTCACTCCTTTAATAGGATGCTTGGTATGTGGGGGAGGTAGAGTTGTGTAGAGGTCAATAGCTCCCATCTGACACAGAGAAAGCTGTGTGGTCCATGACAAACTGCCTGACCTGCTCTCCTTAACAGCATTCACTCTTTCCAGAGACCATCTTCAGCCTGACACTGAGCCTCCACACTAAATAAACTGCTAACTGCAATAAAGGATGATGGAAAACCAGTAAGACAGCAGCATCTCATGCCATTTGGTTCACCTGTTAATATTCACATTCAGATATGCTGAACCAACTCACATTATCATCATTAGGTGGTATTCTTATACTGGACTGTTATCATACCAAAACTTCCCATAAGTAACAATTAAGTGTCATCTGCAGCTACTGTGTGTGCAGGTGTTTCTAATGCAGTTTTTCAGGGGTGGAGATAATTGTGCCGAGCTGAACCACAAGCAACTGCAATCATTCAAATTAGGGCTGGGCGATAAAACGATAGCAATATGTCTCACAATAGACACGTCATAAATATCAATAAAAAATGCGTTCGATAAAACATACTCAATATTTTTTCTTCGTCGGAAGAAACCTGAAGTTGCTAAGCGAGGTTGGTTGCAAGAATAAAGGCACTTGCTCTCAGGTAACCGAGCAACGTAGGGAGTAATCGCTAATCAGTGAGAGAGACACGCTAACACGCCAATCATGTTACATTATCGAGTTCGGTTGCGCCATCTCGTTGTCTCGTGTCTGATGCTTCGTGAGGAGTGAGATGATAAATAGAAAGTGAGTCCTGCAGCGAGCAAAGAAATTGTCGATAAAACAGGGAAAGTCAGCTCGCCAGTAATGCAGTTTTTTGGATTTTATAAGTCGGACTGTAGTCAGACCAATGTGGTCTGTAACTTATGCAAGACTGTCGTCCCCACCAAGACCGGTGACACCACAAACTTATTTAACCACCTTAGGCTTAGCTGCGCTCACTCTTTGGAGCGCAGCTGTATTCGCCAACATCCGCCAACCGCAGCTCCACCGCACAAGCAGCAGACCACCATGCAGAGGTATCTGCTTCAGTGCCTGATGACAAATCATCTAAAAGGCACGAAGACATAACGGAGGCAGCGGCATATCATATAGCTAAAGACATGCTTCACTGAGCATTGTGGAGAAGCCAGGTAATAAACATCTCTTACACGTGCTTTTTTTTTTTTTTCTTAAACACACTTGCAATAAAAATAGAATAGAATAGTTCATGTATGTTTAGAGTAATACGAGTGACTAAAGTTGTTCATATGTCTAGGCTGGTTTTATAGTTCAGTCAGTGTTACTGTACTGTCTATCATGTTTGTTTTTTGGTATGTTACAGATGTCAAGGCTACCTCAGTTTCTGCTATGTTTCCACATATCTGAAAACATTTTATTCAGCAGAAGGTGAATCAGCTTGTGAACTTTCTGCACTAAACCTGCAGAAAAAAAGTTCTCAGGTCAAAATCAAAATCAAATCAAACCATTAAAAAGTGAGTATAATATAATAATAAACAAAAATAGTAAAGACTAATCAGGCTACTGAAGGCCACAGCTAAAAAGGAATGTTTTCAGTTAAGTTTTGAGAGACGATAGTGCTAGAGCACATCATGACTGGGTTGGATGTTCCAGCACCTTGGGGCATACAAGCTAAAGGCAGTTTCATGGTGTTCCAGGTGAACTGAGAGGTCTAGCTGGTTCATAGCTCACAAGTAAGTCAAAGAGATATTGGGGTTCCAGACCGTGTAGGGCTTTCAAAATGAGCATTAGAATTGTAAAATAAATTCTAAATTTTTCTGGAAGCCAGTGTAATGACCGCAGCATTAAGTGTTATATCCATGCCTTCAGTGCCTGCTTGAGGAAAAAGGGGACCTTTCTGTTTGGAGTTTGCATGTTCTCCCCATGTTCACCCGGGGTATCCTCCTTAACCCCCACTAAAAACATGTAAGAAGATCACCACCTGACCAGTGGTGACGACAGAGAGTTGGGTCCCCGTGCACCGCTGTCGGCTGGCAGCCTACCGCTCCTGGTCTGCCGCGGAGGAAGGATGGACCAAGGGTGGGTTAAATGCAGAGAATAATAATTTCACGGAAGCATGGCATGCAGTGTGCAACTAAACTCTGTGTGTGATAATAAAAAGTATGTTTCTTCTTTTTTTCTTCTTCTTCTATATGGGCATTTTTTCCTTTTCAGCTACATTCTTGAGCAGCTGCAGTCACTCAAGATGCTGTTTAGATATTCCTGTGAGCAGCACATTACAGTAGTTTTCAGCATCTTCCTGGGATAAAAAGCTCCTTACTTATGCAATATTTTTATATTTTAATTATGAAATCCGGTTGTAACTATGTTGTTAATTTAGCTTTGGAAAGTGACCCAAGTGACCCTCCTCAGCCTTCCTGGGAAAGTCTATTCCAGAGAGGAGAATCTAGCTGATAGTGGAACCTTGGATTCAGGAGGAACAATACGGTTTTCGTCCTGGCCGTGGAACACTGGACCAGCTCTATACCCTCCACAGGGTGCTTGAGGGTTCATGGGAGTTTGCCCAACTAGTCCACATGTGTTTTGTGGACTTGGAGAAGGCATTCGACCGTGTCCCTTGCGTCATTCTGTAGGAGGTGCTCCAGGAGTATGGGATTGGAGGCCCACTGTTGACGGCGGTAAAGTCCCTGTACAACCGGAGCAGGAGCTTGGTCTGCATTGCCGGCAGTAAGTTAAGACCTGTTCCCGGTGCATGTTGGACTCCGGCAGGGCTGCCCTTTGTCATCAGTTCTGTTCATTATTTTTATGGACAGAATTTCTAGGCGAAGCAAGGGGGGTTTGGTTTGGGAGCCGGCAGATTTCAGCTCTGCTTTTTGCGGATGATGTTGTCTTGTTGGCTCCCTCGAGCCAGGACCTTCAGCATGCACTGGGACGGTTCACAGCCGAGTGTGAAGCAGCTGGGATGAGAGTCAGCACCTGCAAGTACGAGGCCATGGTTCTCGACCGGAAAAAGGTGGCGTGCTCCCTCCAGGTTGGGGGGGAGTTCCTGCCTCAAGTGGAGGCGTTTAAGTATCTTGGGATCCTATTCACAAGTGAGGGAAGGATGGAGTGTGAGATTGACAGGCAGATCGGTGCAGTGGCAACAGTAATGCGGTCGCTGTATCGGTCTGTTGTGGTGAAGAAGGAGCTGAGCCGAAAGGCGAAGCTCTCGATTTACCGGTCAATCTATGTTCCTACCCTCACCTATGGTCATGAACTTTGGGTCATGACCGAAAGAACGAGGTCCCGGATACAAGCGACTAAAATGAGTTTCCTCCGCAGGGTGGTAGGGCGCTCCCTTAGAGATAGGGTGAGGAGCTCTGTCACCCGGGAGGAGCTCAGAGTAGAGTCGCTGCTCTCCACATCAAGAGGAGTCAGCTGAGGTGGCTCGGGCATCTCTATCGGATGCCCCCTGGACGCCTCCCTAGGGATGTGTTCCTGTCATGCCCCACCGGGAGGAGGCCCCGAGGAAGACCCAGGACACGCTGGAGTGACTATGTTGCTCGGCTGGCCTGGGAACGCCTCGGGATCCCCCAGAAGAGCTAGAGGAAGTGTCCGGGGAGAGGGAAATTTGGGTGTCCCTGCTCAGACTGCTGCCCCCGCGACCCGGCCCCGGATGAAGCGGGAGAAGATGGATGGATGGGTGGAAAAACATTTTATCCACCCATTCAGGACTTATACACCTTCAGACTGAGGAAATGGGCAGGAAACATCACTACAGACCTCTCACATCCTGGACACAACCTGTTCCAAACCTTTCCCCTCTGGTAGGTACTACAGATCACTGAACGTCAAAACAACCGGACTAAAAACAGTTCACCGGATGAACAGTTAGCAAGTCATGCAGTGTCACCAGCCCTCTGATTGCAGTGTTTAAACTGGAGTCAAATTCCTTGTATGCGCACACATATGCAGAGACAATGGGTCATTAAATTCATCAATAGGTCATTAAATTCATTCAATTAAATTCATCAACAGGTCATTAAATTCATTCAATTAAATTCATCAATAGTTCATTAAATTCAGTTACTCGTTTAATGTCAGTAAATACACTATGATTAATAAGGCAGGAGTTGAAATAAGGAGTACTTGAAAAAGAGTGAGTTAAAGTGAGTTGCCTGCACACATCAAAGAGGAATATTGCTACACCTCCACCTCTGCTGTCAGGTTTAAAAACATTTAAAAGGTTCAATTTGGCAGTGATGACTCTGTTAGAGTAAAAGTTCCACTAGAGTCCAGCCAAGTTTCAGTTAAAAATAATATGTACAGTGTATGATCTGTAATTAGATCACTAACCAGCACAGCATTGCATCTTTTATTTTAATCAAAGACGTCACATTTAATAAGGCAAGTTTAAAGCTCAATAGCTGAGGCTGCAGTCCGTGAGAGGCATTTATCTGAGTCTGATTTTGATGGTTGGCTGACCTGTGAACAGTGTAATAAAATGGGATAGCCTATCTGCAGCAACTTCAATAAGCATGATGGGATGGGATATGGACACAGTCTGTTGGTCATTGGGGTTGAGGATATCACTGGTGCAACCCATACTCCCAGTATATCATGGGATTTGTCAGCAGGTGGAGGACAAATGGAGGACAATGTTTTAGATCTCTCTCTTGTACAAATCCTTTTGGGGTTCAGAAATAGTTCAAACTATTAACAACCCAATTCTAGTGGCCATACAAGATTTGAGATGACTGATAGTTTCACAACCTTTCCTCTGAGTAGGAATGGGGCCTGTCAGAATACAGAGCTTTCCAACCCTTAAGGGGTTACCCAGAAAAGTGTGATCACTTGACCTCTGGGATGCCGAATGGGATCTGGAAAAGTTGGCAAAGAGCACTGAGCACTTCCTCCCCTGTGGCGCAGCCCTCCAGTCATACATGGTGGAATTTGAGAGAAGCAGAATATTGTCATCGCAGTCTGTCTTATTATTATGTTCTCAATAGACAGCATCTCAAATTGATGCCAGAGCTCGTGGACAGAGATGCCATGGGCCCAACATATCCTCAGCTTCTCTGGGAATTACACCATCAAGCAGCTAAGATAATAAGATAATAAGCTAATCCGCACTTTATTGATCACCACACAACATGCCATGCATCGGCGAACACAGCAACACACACTGCATGCACATGTCATGCTTAAGGTGAAGTTATCTTTCCTTCGTCCGTCCTTCCTCCATGACAGACCGGGAGCAGTGGGCTGCCAGCTGACAGCGGCGCCTGGGGACCCAGTTCCCTGTTGTCACCATTGGTCAGGTGGTGATCTTCTTGCATGTTTTTAGTGGGGTTTTTTTAAGGAGGAAACCCCAGGTGAACACGGGGAGAACATGCAAACTCCACACAGAAAGGCCCCTTTCCTCCAGCAGCAGGCACCGAAGGCATGGTGGAGGACACGCCACCAGCGCCCACAGCGGGATTCGAGGATCCAAGGATAGACAGGAGTAAAATCCAAAATGCTAAAACTGCTTAAAATCCTTAGTAAAAGTGACTAGCTAGCCAAGCAACTAAAAACAAACCAAGGCAAGCTAGTGGCAGTCAAGAGTCTTAACAGTCTGGTTAAAAGATCTTTTTCAATACTACAGTGTAGCAGAACTGGCCTCCAACCGACCTTCTCTTACCCTCTCTGCATTCCTTCAAGAGAAATGGAGTTGTAAAGCATCCCAACTTACAAGAGCTATTGACCATTTGAACTGTTTACAGGGAAGGTGTTAATTTCAGAGACAAGATGTCTGGACAAGAGACATCTCCTCCATGTTTTCTTTTCAGGGAAGCCAGGGACACATACACCTCAACATCAAAGGTGGCCTTCTCCTCACCTTCTCCTCACTATGTTTCTCATGGCAATGCTAATTCTCTCCTGATAGCCCCAAGAGAGATCAAGACAATAAAACCGTCTGGAGAGACAAACGCCAGGCTCCAGAGGAACATCCACAAACATCAGCAAATGCTGATGGGTCGTAAACCGGACATCCATTGAAGCAACTTGTGTATGCTTGTGTGATTTTCCTCAACACTCCAAGATAACCAGATTTTATGTTAAACTTAACTTTTCATGTTTTCAACTCGCAGGACTCGTTGTACGCATAATATTGATGTTTTCCCAGTATCTCTGACCTGAAGTATGACCAAGTTGTGATTTTAACGGTTTTATAAAAGTTTGTCTGAATTGTCACCACAAAACCATACTGCCATCCAGAGTTTCCTAACCATCAGATTGAATATGCTTGACTTGGCACATTTATCGATAAGTAACCGTAATCGTGATAATCATTTTTGGCAAATACAGCCTGCCTTCTTTATTCCTGTATCTTTATTTGTGTATTAGTTATACATTGAGTCATTATACATGTTGAGATGAAACTGTACCATGATTACCATTTAATGTTGTCACCCAACCATAGTAAGTGTCTAATGCATGCTGTGAACAATATTGAAATGTCATTGAAATTTTGTCATTGAAGTTATATGTGATTGACCATAGTGAGAAGCCGATGAGCCCCTCGTATGAATCATTGATTAGTTCAGCTCCTTGAGGCGATCGCGCGTCACAGACCGTCTCACGTGATTCGATGGCCTGCCCTTTCGACACGCCCCGGAGCGACCTTTAAAAACTGCATGTAGTGCGCGTTACTCAGGTAGATTTTTATTTAGTTAGTTAGTTAGTTTTGTTTTTGTAGTTCTTTTGTTTCTTTTCACGTCTAGTTACTCTCAGCTGAGTTCTTTTCTTTACTTTTGTCTTAAGTTTTGCACAGTCGTTTTGCTCCTTAAGTTTTCGTCTTCGAGCTACTCCAAGCCATTCCGAGTAGCGTAAATTATCTTCAGAAGACATATTCTTATAATTTGCCGTAAGCTTCAAAGTTCACTTTCTCTTTAGCCAAACATTTTGTTTTTAACATTAACTTAATTTGTACTATCAGTCTAAAATAGTCACGGACTCAACCGAACCAAACCCTGCGGCCAGCTGTTGATCCTTGGTCCGGTTCACAACCATCCGGAGCAGTCCCTCATCTGTAACCGACACAGCCGAATCAGTTCCAGAGACGCCCCGTTCAGCACCAGCTCGTCATCTTGGGGCCTGGGCTTTCCACCAGCACGCCAAGCAGATCGAGCCACGGACGAACATCTGGAACGTCTTCGAGCCAGTTCGGAGCAGGGCACAACGGGACGCCAGCAACCAAGTAGGCACGCTAAGCGGGTTTGAATAAGAGTTGGTCCGTGAGGTTAAGAGTAGGTCAATTCGTCCAAATTCTCTCCATTAATCGTTCTTTCCCTTAACTCTGCGTTCGCGTCCCCATTATTCCCTTTCGACTGCCTCTCACTATCGCCAATTTATTTACCATTGTTTTGCCATAAGTTTCTTGTGTGTTCTGTCATATCACCTCCCATATTCTGTGTTATTATTCATGGTACATTACCCATTATCCACAATTCTGCTTAATAAATGATATTTTGATTTAAGTCCTGGTTAGACGGTGTCCTTTTGAACTGAATATCTACGAACCCTGTATCCAGAATTTACACTTCAGGTTATCAGACTGGTTTACTGTTAGTCCATTCGTTAGTATTTATCAGCGTTATAGCAGTTAATTTCTGCAGTCCTTCTTAGCTGAGGAAGGTGGTGCCCTGACATTTTATCAACGAATGCAACATCAAATTAAGGTAGTACACACTACAACAGTTAGGCTTGATCTTTGAGGCACTCATTAAACATACTTAAAACAACAAAAAGAATAAAATCAGATTCAAGACAGAGAGTTAAAATTAAGAAAATCACTAAAATAACCCATATGATGATGATGATGAGTGGAGGAACAGAGAGGCTGCCATCTTGCACATGCATACATTACTGAATGTCAGTAGTCATGCTGGAGCTATAGTCATCATCTTTGGCTAATCTGCATTTGGTTAGCTACCCAAGCACAACTCAACATAGAAATATATATACAAAGTAACACTTCTGTGTCAACAAAAATGGAACATTACAAACATCATAAAGGTACAATTCATGGTGATATTATACAGTTTACCAGTTTTCCAGAGCAAACATCTTGGTAAGTACAGTAGTTACCTGAATGCCTTGAAATTTGGATATTCATACTCCCCAGAGGTTTTGACTTTAAATGTTTCTGGTAACCTCTGCCCTTTTCTCTAGCACCACAATTAGGCCAAACCTTCACAAGCAACATTCAAATCTAATGGGAGGATTGCTGTGCCATTTACTGAACACATTCGTGCTCCCCGGTGGACCTCTCCACCAAACCTCTCCACAACTTGTAAGAAGACAAATTTCAAAATAGTCACTATGCTTCATCCAACACTTCCATATTACGGGGTGAACACTGCAGTATTCAATTCAATTCAATTCAATTCAATTCAATTCAATTCAATTCAATTCAATTCAATTCAATTCAATTCAATTCAATATACCTTTGAATTGAAGTATCTTGGGGCTGTCAGTAATTCATTATTATTGTTAATAAAATGGTAGTATTGTCCAAACAAATCTGGGTGTCACTATACATGCTCTTCTACTTCAGCTACATACAGAGTATGTAACTGTCTCTAAGAGCAGTGATTCTCTGTTCCTCTGAGTGTACACAATATGAATAACGGGCTAGAACACAGCTAGAGTACTCACACACCATGTACTGTGTGTGTGTGTGTGTGTGTGTGTGTGTGTGTGTGTGTGTGTGTGTGTGTGTGTGTGTGTGTCCTCTTGCTGAAGTTAAAAAGACATTTACAGGACACTGTGACCCCAGCCATGCATATCCACCAATCACAGCAGACTGCAGCAGATTACAGCAAACCAGCAACCGAGACTGGTTAGACAGAGCAGGAGACAGAAAGGGAAGGTGACAGGAAGTTGAGGGTGAGAGAGAGAGGTGGAGACAGAGAGAGATAATGTGAGTGTAAAAAGAGGTGAGAGGCTATGAAGGTGAGAGAGGTAAGAAATTAATGGACAGTGATAGAAACCAAAAAGAGGGGATAGCATGATAAGACAGAAAGGGATAAAGGAAAGTGTGAGGAGAAACGACAGGATGGGAACACACTCTTGTTCCTCCGTTTGATTGTTCCAGTGAAAAATTCCCTGTTCTGTTTAGTGACTATAGAACGGGACCAGGATCAATAGACAGTGTATTGCAGTGACTGTACATATAGTTTACTATTTAAAGATAAACAAACTGCACAGGTTACTGTTTCATGAGGTGTTATGATCAGTGCATTAAGAAAGAAAGACATCCCTTTATTAGTGACAAGTCACACAGAGTTACAGGGGGGAAACTGCAGACATGCATTTGTGAAATTCTTTTCTCCGCATTTAACCATCCTGCCAAGTCTTTCCTCCGCGGCAGAGCAGGAGCGGTGGGCTGCCAGCCGACAGCAGCGCCCGGGGACCCAGTTCTCTTTTGTCACCAGGTGATTTAGCCTCTCAGTCTTGCATGTTTTTAATTTTTTTTAAGGCATGGTGGTTTTTTTTAAACAACTGTAGGGGAGCTCAGTTGGAAGAATGAAAATAATGGTTGGAAAGCTCACCAGCGACATCTGTTGGTTAAAATGTGAACACACTATACGTGAAAAGGAAGAAGCACAGCCAGCACCCCATCCTTGGTTTGAACAAGAACAGCAAGATAACGTCAATGCTACTGCAAGTAGTAACCAAGAGACTGGATAGTTGGGCAGCTAATGAGCCCAGTCACACTGTTTTAACTGTAAGTCAAGGTTTTGAAGCTGAAGTGGGAAGACAAAAGACAATAACAATAAGACAAGCATGATTTGGAGTTGGCTAGCTGGCTATGTAGCTATATTGGGTGTTTTTTTAATGAAACACAACTTTTCTTCATGTCAATGCACTTTTCTGTGTCTTTTTTTGTGAAGCGACCAATCACAGCCTGGATGGGGCAGGGACATGCGTGAATGGTTATTAAGCCTGACAAGGTAGTACTTTGCATTTACAAATCAGACACTAACCACCTTTCTAGAATTTTTTTTCTTGCACAGGAATTAATGAAGGAACAAAACCTATGAAAATTATACATGTTGGTTGTATTTTTCTTAATCTGTATTGTTGTGGTAGATATCATTAGTAGCAATAGTATACTGTAATATAATAGTAATACTATTATGTTCATTGTTTTAGGCTTCTGATTGGCTCCTCATGCAGAGGCTAAAATTTACAGAAAAATAACAACATGATTTGAACTCAAATCACATATTTGCTGACTTCAGAAGAAAAAAATATGAAAAGTCTCAACTCTGTGCTGGAGCTTGATCCCTTCTCACATTCTAATTGTGGTGGGGCATTGCCTTGTACTTTGAGCTGTGTACTAGTAGGCAATATGTTGAACAGTAAGACTGGGAGCAGGTAAGAAAAAGATGATATTGCTGGTGTGTGTGTGTGTGTGTGTGTGTGTGTGTGTGTGTGTGTGTGTGTGTGTGTGTGTGTGTGTGTGTGTAACTTAAAACTATTAATCTGTTCTACCTATTTATGATATATGATATATATATTTTCACCTTCAATGGTAAGACTTCATACTTGTGACAAAATAATTAATTGTTCCCATCTGTTGGAGAGGTTTCTCTTTTCCAGTCCTTGTCAGGTGACTCATCAAGTGACCAATACTCTTACCTGTCTGCCTCCTCTCTGTTGCCTTGTTTGTCAGAAAGCTCCTGATCGAGGGAGGAGGAGGTGCTTCCCTCTCGGCTAACCCCACTGTTACGTCCCGGGCTGTTGTCAGCTGATGCCCTCCCCCCTCCTCCTCCACCCACAGGACGGGCGTTGGTGGCATCGGTGTGCTGCTTCAGAGTTTGCAGCTTGGCCAGGGGAATAATGTCACAGCCCTGGGGCCTATGCCACACTGTGCGCTGTGTGGAGGCGTTGTAGTAGTAGAAACGTGAAGTGTTGGGATCAAACAGCTCCCACCACTGGTTGTCACCTGTCCGCTTGATGCAAACACCCTGTGGAGGGTCCCACACGCACTCGCCTGTCAGCAGGTTGGCGTACATACGCTCCCGCGTGCGTGGCTCAATGATCTCCACCCACTCCAACCTGCAGGGAGAGAGTTCAGAATGAGACTTTTACAAAATATATTATGAATGTGAATAATATATGAATAGACTATGAACTCTGACTATTGGAGGTCCACAGATGGTCTACCGCTCACTGTATTCTGAAATGACTTAGTCAGCAGCATCATAGAGTCCAGAGTGATATCATGTGTTATAGAGGTAATTTTGCACAGATATGTCCCTTGAGATTTTGGTGTACCATGGGCACAAAAGTTTGAAAAACTCTGGAGTGCGGCAACAATGCAATTAAGGCTGTGACTATCCTTTAATCCAACTATGTGGGGTGTATTCTGATTTCTGTTAGGGCTCTAGATAAGCTTTACTGTTACAGCTGGATGTCAGCCACTTCCTGCATACTTTCTGTGTACCTGAAGATTTTGATCCTGTATTTATTGAGCTCTCATTTTAGGGTTAAGGTTAAGAAGACTGTGTTTACATTCACACAGTTCTACACATTCCCACTAGAAGCTGCCCAGTAGTGCTACTCACTGAGTAGATTCACCGAAGCAGTTAGGACTTAAATGCCCTTCTCACAGGCATGTCAGTTGCAGCAATGAGGGAGAAGTAAGTGCTCTTTCACTTTTTCCACCAAGAGTCATCCTGTTGATTAGACCAATAACCTTTTTGAAAACAATCCCAAGTACATCCATTGTATTCATGACTCAGCACCTCTACATACTTCAGTCTAAACTCTTATTTCCAAATGATCTGTATTGCAAACAAACTAACTACTACACATACTGTATACTCATTATGATGACTTTTACAGTTTCTAAATTTATGGAGCCCAATTCCCATTCCAATAATTCCCATTGTATATACACACTGTATCTCACTCATTATATTCAGAAGGACCCGCATTACCATTCCAAAATATTCTTTGTTGCCCACTGATCAGTTAACATAATGCCATAAATCTCACTGTGATGATGTCTGCAGTTTAGGAAGTTTATTTTGTTATTAATATAGCCAATACAGCCCAGGCAGTACATTTTTAACATCTGTGAAGGTTGGACATACTGTGACAGAGAGAGAGAATCAGATTCAAAAAGACAGCAGCAAAATGAAGGCGTGTCACTGTGCTATTGGATAGACGTGACCAGCAGCTGATATCGCAATTGACAGCCCCAGACATGACAGATAGCTTGTTTTACTGTGAACACCACTTGCTTCAGTCTAGTATTGGAATTTAATAATCATACAACACAGGCCAACAGAACAAACATGTTTGTTCAGTAACTGAGATGACTGAAGATAGAAGACCACAGCAGGTTGTTACTGTAACAGTAACAATACAAAACTGCAATCATACGTGTGCACATCTCATATGTCTTTAGCTCTACTGCAGCTTTTTGTATCCAAAAGCAGGAAGGGAAGCTTTAATATGTCTCACACACACCTACACAGCAAAACATAGACACACTGATTTGCCAAAATAAACACACACACACACACACACACACACACACACACACACACACACACACACACACACACACACACACACACACACAGATGCCGTTAATTAATTAACAGCATTTAATACCGGACATCCTGCATGTTTACTGGCTGTGCTTAAAGCCTTTTGACCAGTTTGTTAGGCTTAATCAATAACTGTTGAGCAGGCAGACAGTGGGTGGACACTGCACAGTATGTCAGTTCAACTGAGTTTCATAGAAAAGGATGCAGCAACAGCGGAGGATGAGGTGATGCTGACAAAGCCTTCGGCACCAGTCATTTGGTAGGATTTTGGAAAATGTCCAAAGCAGCACAAACTGAGGATGAGCAGTAATAAGCAGATTTTATTCTCCAAAACCCGGACCAATACTGAATGTATCCAAAGCCTTATACATATGTCTTATTCCTCTGTGCATTGTTGTCCAAAAATTATTCAAAGCTCACGGAGTCACTCTGTTACACTGGGTGACATGTTCCTTCATTACCATGAACACAAAATGTAGTTTATTTTGAATCGATCCCAAATACACTGTCCTGCTGCCCCAGATACTCACTAGTGCACCAAATGTGGATTAATCAGGAGATTACAGTCCCAATCAAACACACTCTCTCCTCCTGTTTGAGTTTTTCAAAAACTACAGTGATCAGCAATTTAAGGAAATTACCGAGCACCTGCCTCTTTGCCCCTTGATGCCCAAAGGGCCCTTTTGTCAAAGTGATTTTTTTTTTTTCGTCTGTGTGGCCCAAAATAATAATAAATAAAAGAAAATAATAATAATTTAGATCTACCTTGGTCGGTCACATGATCCACAACGTGCCCTCACTTTGCCGTCGCTGCCCTGACGTGCCCTACTGCAAATTGCTAAGCTGCTGGAGACAGTCACTGCTAGTCTCGTGAAAGATCTGAGTAAACAACTGGTCCGGTGAATAGGTTTTGCAGCGTATTCGCTTGTGCACGGTGTATTCTTGCAAGATGACTGACGAAGTGAAGTGAGCAATGAGCATCCTCTGTGTCATCCAACTCTGCATACACACCTCTCACAAGTTATAGCCGCAAGTTAAGCACACACAGCGTGTGTGAGGCTTTTTTGTTTGTTTGTTTGTTTCTGTATGTTTCTCTTGTCATGGGCAAAGTGCATTAGAGAGATATCGTGTTATTTTACCGTCAAGCTGTTTTTTCCTATGTTTCCATAGGCAATGAGGCATAGACTGTTGTTGTTATTTTACTAAAACTTTGCAATATGCATATTCACATAATTTTGGACTATTACTGTACAGTATAAATACAACAATAATAGAAAAATTTGAATTTTGATTTTCTCAACCTCTCATTTAAACATATCAGTACTTGTTTGTTTATAACATTTGCACACAAATTAAATATAATATGCATACAAATTGTATAACTTTTAGAACCTTGCTATCAAAGTTGATAGTCAAACTGAATAAAAGCACAAAAATATTTAAATACATGATTTCTATATCATTTAATTATTTTTTACTTTATTAATTTAGCACTAGGAATAATAAAGGGCAGATTATGAATGGATTAAATTCCTGGCTATACAGTACAATTTTTGAAAAGGTATGAAATGTCATATCAGCAGCAGCATAGCCTCCTCACCAACCCCCTCAACAGAAGCTGTTTAATGTACCCCATCAGGTAAAACAGAGACTAATTTTGCTTTGCACTGGCCTCTAACAGATATATGAGGTGTTGACAATGATATAGTATGTTGTGATTCCATGTTACATTCTTTATGAATATGGGTTGCTACCATTCAACCGGTTATATTGCAAGGTATGTTTCTGTATGGTGTTTCAAATTCGTGCTCCATGTGATGTGCCCCCTTTTAACTTTGAGCACCTGCTCCTCCAAAGGTCTCTGCACAGCCCTGTCTCTCACTGATTAGCGATTACTCCCTACGTTGCTCGGTTACCTGAGAGCAGGTGCCTTTGTTCATGCAACCAACCTCGCTTAGTAACTTCAGGTTTCTTCTGACAAAGAAAAAAAAATTATCAAATGTTTTATTGAACGCATTTTTTTATTGATATTGATGACGTGTCTATCGCGAGACATATTGCTATCGTTTTATTGCCCAGCCCTAGTCTCAATCTCATTTCCTTTATTTGTTTCACACATGTATAAATACAAAGAAAAAAAGAGGCAGGGGATCACATAAGGGAAATAATAAAAAACAACAACAACAAAAAACAAGAAAAATATGTGTGAGGTGTGGTTAGAATCCTATATAGGCTTATATGACACAGAATACAAAAATCACAAATACATATTAAATGTTCAAGTTGAAAATGTAAAAAAGAAAAAAGTAAAATCATGATTCATCAATACAAATTAATGATATACGTTTAAAAAAAAATAAAATGAAATAAAATAAAATAATAGTGGCCCAATTTTTCCAAATCAAAAGACTTCAACAGGAGAGTATTTTCTTTTTGTATATGGACAATGACAAAGAAGAATCAATTAAATGTACATAGTTATTCCACATAATAACACCACAATATTTAATAGAAAATTGAATATTGTTGAGTTGGATAATTATGGAATTGACAAAATAACGTCTAAAACCAAGAGGTAAATCAACAGCGTTATGTTTCACTTGAAAAATAAATGTACAGACTTGAAGAATGTTGATATGGAAGATAGTTAACAGCAATTTAAAAAAGAGAGGTGCACTTGGAGCAATAGCCTTGGAAATAGTTGCTATTCTAACAAAACATTTTAGTAACAATAATATTTTGTGCAAATAAGACGTAAAGGTACTTGCCCACACAATATTACAGTATGTTAGATGCGGATAAATTAAAGTATAATATAATGTAAGAAAACATGAACTGTGTAAAAAAAGCTCTTATTTTTCTTAAAATCCCAAGCGATTTGTGGTGATACTGCAGCAAGGTCATTAATAAACAAAAAATAATAAAGGTCCTAAAATGGACCCTTGCGGTACACCATATTGTCTTGTATTTCCTTTTGACTAATGACCATTGATAAGAACATATTGGTTTCTATTGTGAACATAATTACTGAGCCACTTGTGAACATTACCATGAAAACCATATCTAAACAATTTCAAAAGCAAAATAGAGTGGTCTACAGTGTCGAACACTTTAGAAAGGTCTAAAAATACACTTATAGCAAATTCATTATTATCTAATGCTGCATGTATTCTATCAGTAAGTTCTAAGAGTGCCATATAAGTTGAATGATTTTTACAAAACCCATATCGATGATTATAAAGAATATTGTAAGTTTTCAAGTGCTGAGGGATTCTTTTGTACACTAGTCTTTCTAAAATCTTTGAAAAACAAGGAAATTGGTCGATAGTTTGTAAAAGATCCTGGATAACCTGTTTTAAACAACGGAATGACTTTGGCTATTCTTAAATCATATAATGCATAATGCAAAGATAAATGTTACAGGTTCAATAATAGCAGAAATGTTTTCTTTAATTAAGGAGGCACAAATTCCATTGTGACCAGGTGCAGATATTTTTAAGTCCATTATAATGTCTGTCACCTCCTTAGAGTCAGGCAAATCAAACTTACCAAAGGATGGAAAATAACCTTTTATATAGTCTAATGGGTTGCGTTTTGGATCAGCTATTTTGGTAGCAAGAGATGCACCAATACTAGAAAAGAAATTATTAAACTTACAGGCTGTATCATTAGGATCATTAAGAGTAGAACTTCCATCCTTGAAGGTTGAAGGAAATTGAGTTGAGGCCTATTTTCTTTGAAGTAACTGTTTAATAACTTTCCATGTAGCCTTGATATTCTTTTCAGACTTTGTAAACTGATCACTGTACAACCTTTTCTTGGCAGCTCTAAGAAGATGGATGTATTTATTTTTATAAGATTTATAAGTAGCCAAATTTAAGGGGGTTGGTGAGGAAAGATATTTTCTGTAGAGTTTATTTTTAATTTTGGAGGACTTTTCTAACCCAGCAGAAAACCAAGGGTTGTAATATTTTTCCTCTATTTTTCCTCTCAATCCCATGAACAGATGAACAGACAGAGCCACCAGTGGAAAACATTTTTTGAAAATTGAATTAAATAGTTCTCTAAATATTTCATATGCTGAGATTACATTACTCTGCTTGTATACCTGTTCAAAGGAGACTTTTTCCAGCATTTCTTTGAACTTTGCTTTATTGAATGAATTAAATTTTCTATAATCGATTACAGAGCTTTTTTTCATTACCTTTACTCTTTCTTATGAGACAGTCTGAAAGATTGGGAAATGATCTGATATATCTGTGAATAAAATTCCTGACTTTGTTTCATAGTTAAAACTGTTAAATAGTATGTTATCAATCAATGTGGCAGATTTGTTGGTTATTCTGGTTGGGTTGTTGATAGTCGGATAAAAATAGTTTTCGTGTGAATGATTTAAGAAATCTTCTGTGGGAGAATGAGCTTCACTTTTGAAAAGGTTAATGTTAAAGTCCCCGAGGAGGACACATTTTATTTTCTTTATTTATCAGCTCTAAGATCTTCATTAAACTATTATTAAAACAAGAAATGTCTGTATCTTGTGGACGATAGATGCTACCTACTAACACATTTTTGTTGATTTTGTGGGACACAATTTCAATGAAAACTGATTCAGCCTCCACCTTGTCAGAATTTAACATAAGATCAGATCAGATCGATTAACAAACTCAAAATTTTGATGGACAAAAATTGAAACACCCCCACCAGTCCTAGACTGTCTGATGAAGTGAGTAGAGCTATAAGAAGGAAGTTCGTAAAGGCCTAGTTCTTTAGATTCTTTTGTAAGCCATGTTTCAGTAACAGCAATTACAGAAAACTCATGGTTTAAAGAAGATAAATAGTGTACCAACTGATTATAATTTGCGTATATTTAAATGCAACACTGAAAATAGATTACATCCAACTGGAAATGATTCCATAAGGTTGTTGAAACAGATTTCATCATAATATTCACAGGAATGAGAAATGTTACTAGCGGAAAAAAATTAATATTATGATTAACACTTTCATTTCTGTTTATATCAAAAGGATTGAATACCAGACTGTTATCAACTGTAAACCTATGATTTGTAATGAGATTGTTAGACAGGGATACTGTACAAGAAATTCGTCATTATTAAGTAGATTAAATGGAATTCTTGAGGCACAATTTTCACAGATCCATGATGTCCACATACAAGATAACATTTTAGGAGCAGGTGTACATTTTAAATGAAATTCCTTGTTACAAAGAGAACAGTGAAAACCTGAACCCACAAACTTTTGACATTTTGGACATTTGTTTTCCTTATCCATGTAAGATTGTATGAAAACTGTCTTAAATAGGAACCATGTAAAATAGTCTCATTAATTCTACTCACTCTAGGTTGAAGGAGAAACATTTTCTCGCTTCCGCAGGTGTTTTAGAGGGACGATGAGTGATCAGCTTATCGTATCTCAGATAAGCAATGTCTCCCCTTTTTCTTGCTTCTTTCATTGCTGGTAGCAGATCCTTGTGCCTCTGTCTAACAGCTTCTGAGAAGTCTTCATTGATAAAAATGTTTATATCCTTGAGGCATTTTACATTCTCCAGTACAGCAAGCCTGTCCTTATGTCTGAGAAACTTAACTACTATTGGCTTGGTTTTTCTCCTTGGCCAGGTGGTTTACCAGAGCAGTGTACTCGCTCTAATTCAATGTGCTTGTGGTCAAGTTTCAACTTTTCTGATTAGATTTTTCTGACCTTTTCCTCAGAGTCAGACCACTTCTCATGGCCAGACTCTTGAATTCCTTCAAAGATCAAGTTGTTACAGCAAGATTGATTCTCCAAGTAATCAACTTTACCATCCATGTTGTTGAGGCTTGAACTAGCTGATTTGATGTTGTTGTTCAGCTCTTTACACTGGATTGACAGGTTGTCGGTCAGAGATTTTAGGTCATCCACATCCTTTTGGGTATATTGTAGACTTGATTTGATGTCAAAAAGCTCCTTTACGACCATCTAACCTTTTGTTAAAAGAGTCCATAAGCATTTGAGGAAAACCTTTGAAGGTACCTTCCTGTTGTTGGATTAATTCCTTGTAGAAGAACTTCTGTTGTTCTAGGAGGTCACGAACCTGTGCAGCGGTGATTAAGTCTTCATCACCTTTTCCAGCCTTTGGTGGCATGATGTTGCTCTTCCTTGCTCTTGGAGGAGGAGATCCTCTGGACTCAAGTGCAGGATTAGGCTGCAGTATTTAGATTGTTCCAAAGAGTGAGAATCCAACGACTTTGGAATAAAAGTCCCCCACAGTAGGATAAAGCATATTAATATTACCCCAGATTTATTGTCTAGGGGAGATAACTATTGATGGGTCCTACCGTGCCGACGCTTCGGAGCGTGTGTCGAGAAATCCCAGATGTGTTTAGGGAAGCGCGTATTGATGCATGTGTGGTTTAGGGCGAGTGACGTCACTGATGATGTTTGAGGCCTCGTTGGTTCAGGAAGTGGTTCGAGTATTGGTGCGATTTGTGAACATATATATATCGCAATGGATCCACTCACACTTTGTGGGTTTGTGTTGGTGATTTGTTGGATTGTGAGTGACACAGAGGTGCATTTTGTTTTACTGCTGCTTATTTTGATGGAGCCTGTGAGAAAGAGAAAGTTTTCCCCCATGTGGGAACACTTTGATATGATCTCTCCCGATAAAGTAAGCACACTTTCAGTAAAATTATTACATGTGTTTTATGTTTGTTATGCAGTGTGCTCTATTTTTCACTGTCCTTTCTTTTAATCCAAGGTGAAGTGTGCCAAAGAACTGGGGTACAACAACAACACCTCATCCATGGTGAGGCATTTTCGTGTTATGCATGAAAATGATGAAGGGAATGTGGCTAGACCCAGCCCAAGTGAGTAATTCAAAAATATCCACTGCAGGAACATATTTTTCCATTCTTCACATATTTCCTAATCAGCTATAATAATGAAATTGACAGAATTAATACTATATTTAAAAAGCTTGTCTTTTTCTCCCAGTGACCAGAAAGAAGGAGCTGGATGAGGCCTTGGTATCATCATGATAAGGTCACAGTCCTCTCCAGCTACAGCTACAGCTACAGCATCAACATCAACGTCATCACAGAATGCTGTAATTGAAGACGTGGTAATTATTTTTGCTTTGGTTTAAGGTCAAAAATTGATTAATTATGACTCTCACTTACACAATCTCTTTATGCTTCTCAGGAAACAAACTGTGGCATCATTTAGATGACACAATGAAGGAGACCCAGAGAAACCACAACGTGACTGCTGAAGTCCAGAGATTTTTGGCCGGACCAAACATTCCCAGGCGGAGGACCCCCATCAGTATTGGTAGAGGCAACGAACCATTTATCCAAATTTGTACAAACTTGCTGTGGAGTTGGGCTGCACTGTGGCGCAGCAGGTAGTGCGCGTGCCTCACAGCAAGAAGGTTGCTGGTTCGATTCCCTTCCCTGAAGTTTGAAGTGAAGTTTGCATGTTTGCACTCTGGCATCCTCCCACAGATCAAAAATGTGCTCATAGGTTAATTGGTGACTGTAAAAATTGCCCCTAGGTGTGAGTGTGAATGGTTGTTTGTTTGTGCCCTGCGACCGGTCCAGGGTGTACCCCGCCTCTCGCCTGTTGACGGCTGGGATAGGCTCCAGCACCGCCCCCGCAACCCTGAAACCCTGGTATAGAAAATGGATGGATGCTGTGGAGTTCTTGTGCACCCCTGCCTCACCTGTGCCCTATGAAAGAGTTTTCTCCAAAGCAGGAGAAGTTTGAATCGTAGTGAATCGTGTCATTTTGTTTCTAAATAAAAATGAATAAAGTCTTTAAACATTTACTAATAAACATTTGACAAGTAATATTCGATTCCATTGTATTGTCATGTTACATACCATAATACAGTAAACAAAAATCTAACTTTTATTTATATGAATGAATACACAAACGGCACATGAAATGCATTAAGATGATTTGATTTATTTTATTTGACAGTCATTCCCATTGATGCAATGTTGCAGGACAGTCTTGACTTTATTACAAATAGATAAAATCACCTATAATATATCTATATCTGGCTGTTTTACAGTCTTTGACCAGCAGGGGGGTTTGTGTGCACATGAAGCCTCGAGAAATGAACCTTTTGGTGAAACATTTGGCTGGAAGGCTTCAAGGCTTCAAGAAGCTTAATCTGGCCATCACTAGAGATAACACAGAGGATTGTCTAGATTTTAGTTAGATTGTCTTAAGTCCAAGCACTCAGGAAAGCTTGGTGGCAGCCATCTTGGCATCCATTTAATGACAAAGAAGTGCAATACACTGAATGTATGAATGCAGCCTTCATCCAGATATTAACAAGATCTGGGAACTAATCTTAGAGAAGCAGGCTTCTTTGACATTCACAAATGCTCACAATCACTCCATTCTGAATGAAGAATGGATGGAATTGCAGCTGCAGGGCTACTTATTTCAAAAGGTAAATCGTTTACTTAAGTGTGGCTGAAGTGCATCTGAATCTGATGATCCACTCAAACCTGGGCAGTGCTGACAGCAGAGCTTAGTGGTTACATCCTCTCCGCTTTTGCAGGATGGGGGGTAGACCCAGCATCTACCACTGTCCTGACAGCTGACATATTGTGAAGGGACTCTGTGTAATCACTGCCAAACAAATTCTTTTTAATACCCATGATGCACCTGCTCCTGTAACACTATCAATCAGCTAAATATGCAAGTAAGAACTTAAATGCTTAACTGTTGCTGATCTCTGTATCATTTTTTTTTTTTTTACTTTGAAGGTTTAAAGCATCATTTTAGTTCATTAAAAATCATTTACTATTTCTATATGTCTACATATGTCTACTACGTCACAAGGTCACAGGCATTATGTATTGAGTGGAAGATAACATCGATTCTACAACCTGCGCATGCGTGAACGATGGCGGCGGCGAGGGATTTGGAGCAAAGTCAAGTACGAGTCAAGTACAAGTAATTTCAAATTGTTTTAATATCATTTTCTTACTACATTGGTCTCGGGAACTGACTCAAAGTGTACATCGAGGAAACACTGCTAAACTAGGTTAACCATGACCCAGCTGGTCTAAAACACGTCGTCTGGGTTGTTACCCTCACCAATATAAGACAGATGTCGATAGAGAAATGCAGTTCCATAGCAATCAAATTGAAAGTTCAGACAACAATCAAACAAATACAAGAAAGTGTGGATGCTGAGGCACAGGTTGCTCAAAGATTCACTGCCTGAAATATCTCCAGTGCACATTGGAAATGTCACAGCAAAGCACAACTGTTCAATCAATATTGAAGAATGATTATTGACATAGCAATTGGGGACATGCACACACAGTTTTCTACACAGTTTCTAATATTCATTTAATTTCCCTTTGACCAACTCAAATATTTAGATGAAAGCAATAAAGAAAACATTCCCATTTCCTATATGTTACACTATGTAATGACCAATTATTTCAGTCAAACTGCTGTTATGTTATTATTCACTCTATTCAATGAGTTATCCACCTCCCCCTGACCACTTGGTGTCACTGTTACCTTGAATTTCCATCCATCCATTTTCTATACCGCCGATCCCTTTCAGGGTTGCGGGGGGCTGGAGCCTATCCCAGCTACAATGGGCGAGAGGCGGGGTACACCCTGAACCGGTCGCCAGCCGATTGCAGGGCCTACCTTGAATTTGACCAACATTATTAGTTCACAAAACTTTTTTTCAAAAGGGAAGCCTATGAGACATCTTCCATTTCAGACAATCAGATGAGCTTAGATTTGAGGGTATGATTTCATTTGATTATAATAATTATATGATTAGTCATTTAGCAGACGCTTTTATACAAAGCGACGTTAATGTGAATTCACACAGTGATGACACAGCATCGGGGACAGTTTTTGGGGCTCAGAATCTTGCCCAAGGATACTTCGGCATGTGGACTGCCGATTGAACCACTGACCTCCTGAGCCACAGCCGCCACAACCAAATCATTACATTTGCACAGTCTGCAGTTATCACTAGCCACATAACCGAACGAGCAAACTAATGTCTAATGTTTACACGTGCTAATAAGGTGAAGCTTTCAAGATGCCAAATAACATCTTGCGTGGAATGAAGTGAACAGGGGCTATTGTCTAACTCAGAATATGTGCAGTTGTTAGCTAGGAAACAGGGGCCCGTTTCACAAAGGAGGTTCAACAAACTCTGAGTCTAATCCTGAACCTTAAGTTGATCTAGCCTGAGATAGGAAACTCAGAGTTTCCGGTTTCAGAACAGGTGATTTGGGTTAGTTCAATCAACTCAGAGTAGGTTAACTCAGAGTTAAGCACGTGCACCACGACTATAAAAAGCCAACATCAATGGAGCCCCGATTCAACGAGTCACCATGGCAACGGGGAAGAGGAGGGCTGCGTTTTTTACCGCACTAGAGCTGGAAATCTTAATGCGCTCATATGGCGAGTTTGAACACGTTTTTAGAAAAAAGTGCAACACCGCTGCAGCCGCAAAAGAGAGAGAGACGGCGTGGGAAAACATTGCTGCTCGGGTCAATGCATAAGTTTAAATGCAGTCCTTTGCAATCACAATAATATTACAGGGGAAAACTGCTTGAAGGGTAGCTCATTAATTTATTTCATGTAGGTGCAATCCCGCGGGGGAGAAGCTTAAGATGAAATATAAAAACATTGTTCAAACAGGTAAGACAGGTAAAACAGGTAGGTAAATATTAAGTGGCTGTTGTTTTATCCCCAACATAATGCTGTTTTCACACACATAAATGTCTTCTCATCTATATCATATTCTGTTAAATAATTAAGCCTATTTAAACTAACACAGACTTCTGCTCAGCCAACAGAAAGAAGGCAGATGCCCGCAAAACGGGTGGTGGCCCAGCACCGCCACCTCTAATGGAGGCAGAGGAGCTGGCCCTAAGCCAGAATTTTGGAAGGCCAGTGGCTGAGGGAATCCCTGGAGGGAGCTCATCTTCAGAGCTTACCCCCCAAGACACAAGTGCCTTTATAAAATGCAATATGCCTAGGCCTATATATCTTTTTTTAAAGCCTATTCATAAAAATATTTATTTCCCTTTCATGTTGTTTTTTTCCCTTTTGTCCAAACAGATTCTGATGGTGCTATCTGCCTGGTGGAGCCCTCTCATGCCACAACAGACCTTGTGACTGTAAGTAGGCAATACTCCAAAGATTTTGCCAAATCGTAGTTTAAGTATACTGAAACATATCACTCATCTAGGATGAAGAGCATGAAGAAACTCTGTCTGTTGCCTTTACAGAGGGGGATCCAGAAAGGCCTATAGAGGTAACATCTTGATATGTTACTGATAGTTCTCTTCCCATTTACATTTCTTAACATTCTGGTGGAATATAGAGTGTGACATTTATCCTACACTGAAGTATTAACACATTCTCATCCTTTTTAACAGGGCATGGCTGGGCAGCAGCAGGAGACCCTCAACTACCACTGCACAGATTGACACAGTAAGATGGATGTTCAGTAAACACCAGAGGTTAATTCTGTGGAATTCATGGGCAACTATATAATTTAATGTCCTTCTTATGTATTCCCAGTTACTAGTAAAAGAGATTTATATAATTTAAAAAAAAATCCAAAAAACACCAAAGAAATGCAATACTTGGACCGCCAGATTAGGAGGGCAGATCTAGAAATTGAAATACGGGAGTACAAATTAGAGGTGGGTGCATGGTCACAGGTGAATTATGTTAATTATGTTAACTATTGGAACATTAACTAATCTAGCTCTTTTATTTGTAGGAAATAAAGAAGACCAAATGAAGTGAGTATTGTGTCTTTATTTGACTGCTGTGGTGATGGTGATGATGGTGACTCAATCTCTGAAGTGACTATGGCATATGGTGTCTCTGACTGCTCTGCCATCCTGCATAGCTGGCAGGTGGATGGGGTCATCATCAGGGTCTTCAATTTGTAGGGCAGGGTGTCACTGTCCTCTAATAGTGGCAATATTATGAAGAACAACACATGCCACAATAATATCACAGGCCCTCTCAGGGGTCACCCTGAGGTGACGTAGGCACTTGAAACGGGCTTTCAGCAGGCCTATAGTCATCTCCACCCAGGCTCTCAGCCTGCAGTGAGCCCGGTTGAAGTTCTGTTGGGGGCCTGGTTCAGGGTCAGGGTAAGGGGTCAGCAGCCTAGATTGGCATGGGTAACCTCTGTCACCCAGCAGAAGGCCATCAAACTCTCCTGTAATGTGTAGTGGACACATCAGAGTATATTAAAGGAGGGAGACAGGTGAATTATATTGTCCAAATCTTTAGGCTGCTTACCACGTTGCAGTCTGTTGCTCAGGTTAGACTCATGATGAATCCTTGAGTCATGAACAGACCCAGGCCACTTGGCCTCCACATTGGAAATTAAGTATGCAGCATTACGTGATCTTGACAGTGCAGAGAATGACAGATGTTGAACTATGATGCAGTCTTTAACATTTTGAAACAGTAGTCAATCTACATGTACCTGCACATTTATGCTGTGAATGGACTTCCTATTCACATAATCTGCTTCATTATGCGAGGGAGCCGTGATGGGGATGTGTGTGCCATCTATGCAGCCAATCACACTGGGAAATCCTAAAAGAAATTAAAATTACTACTCCCATTCTGAGGTTGCAGCACAATGTCATTAATGGAATATAATTTAAAATTCATTTGGATCTCTACATCATTCACCTGCAATCCTGTGGAACTCCTCCTTGATGACTCTGACAGGTTTATGTCCAGGGAAAACCACGAAGATGGGTAATAGCCGTTTCAGGGCGAGGCACACTTTTCTGACTGCCCTGCGTTGCCTTACTTTAGTGCTCTGCATCTCCGATATTATACAAAAAACTCCCATTTGCAAAGAAACGCAGCGCAACACACAATATCTGCTGGGATGTGAGAGCATGACTACGGCTGGTAATGTTGTAAATGTAAGGACAGATTAGGTTGTGTATGTAGATGATGGACTGTGACGTGAAACAGTACCATTCAAAAAGATAACTGTCTGGAAATGCCAGAACATCTATGCACGGTCTGATAACCATCTCCCGACGAATATTTAATTCCCTGCGCAGTAATGCTGCACCTTCATCCACGGGATCGTTCTCAAAAGGACATGCCATGTTAGTGAAAAAAGTGGAATTCTATAGGCCGACTGACTGATTTTTTTAAATAACAGACGGCAGAACTATGTTATGCCAAAACTCGCCTGCTGACAATGAATGAGGAAATCAAAAAACATGTGTGGCTGACAGAGGGCGGAGACAGAGAGAAACTCGAGGTTCATTGAGAAAAACCTTGTCCCGACCAGGTTAGGTTCATAGAGTCTGTTATCATGGTAACTGACCGAGAGCTTAAGTTACCTCTCTCTGTGAAACAGGCTAGAGTTACCCCTCTTTCTCTGGTTTGAGTTACCTCCCTTTGTCAAATGGAAAACTCAGAGTTTCCTTCATTTCAGGCTTAACAAACTCAGAGTTTTCACTAAACCTGCTTTGTGGATGATGATCAAAATACAGTAATAATAGACATATTTTTTAAATGCCTTGGGCTGAACTTATGACACACATTTTTGTTTTTAGTTTTGTTGTAGGCACTTGTGATTCAACACTCTTCTCTTCTCCATCACCCTGTAGAATTCTCTGCCAGTGTGAATCAACTCTGCTCTTTAAGCTGCAGAGCCTTTTGAGCACCGGGGTAGCCACGGATATTGCTAGCTACTCTGTAGACAGAAGAGAGAAAGAAATGATACATCAGCTGTCAGAGTGAATGCTTGTCAAATGGAGCAGAACAGGCCAGTTAAATAGAGAGATCCAGGGCAGAGATATAGGAGGGTTAATTGGCCATAATTGGTTAATGTGTTGGTGTTCCAAATGACCCAGTTAAGCTGGCAACCCTCTTCCCTATGCTTTACAGGGGTTTACATACACAGGGCTTTTCATATTTTAGATTAAGTAATAAACTTAATTGTTAGCTGCAAAGTGTGCAGCTGCTGCCCATATTAAAGACAGTCCACAGTATTTCTGTATTGTTTATAATGTATAACACACACCTGCTGGATAAGGTAGGGAAATCTACTTTGCTGTCTCTGTTTCAATTCCATTATCAGGGTCCCACTGTGGATGGGGTTCCAGATTCACAACAGGTGTTCACATCCAGTTTAAGTGCCATAATTCCAACAACAACAGAACAATTTTATCTTTTGTTTCAGTCTGTGATGTAAATGCCAGACTATTTCTTGGCCAGTTTGGTTATTACTGTGAGGTTGGTTGCCAGCAGAGACTGTTACTTTACCTGGCTGCAGGTATAATCTGTATTAATTTAAGATCAGTGCAAACTGTCCAGCAATCTTCAAGCTATAATAACATTACACTTTATTTTTTGGAATCCATATACAGTTTGGAGAGTGTTTAACAAAAACAGTTTATGGAGATTTTGAGCATTGTTCTGTAACTGTTGCACATGGTACACACTCTTCCAAGTATTTAGTAGTTCTTCCTCATCCCAGACAGAGTAACAGAAAAGAATTTGAAATCAAGAAAACACCAGGATCAGCACGCCGCACTGCCACACATACAAAGCCAACTTTGTTGTTTTTTCCTTTCATTTGGCACCCATCATATTCCAACACAGTCACGCCCCTCTAAAATGAACATTTATGCCAGTCAAATGAACAATCAGATGATAAACTAAGAGGGAAATGGTTTCCAGTATTGTTTTCAAGTAATGGTGGCTGATACTGCGACATAATGTCCCACTTCATGCACTACGTACATAAAAACACACACCTGGGGCCCGTTTCACAAAGGAGGTTCAACAAACTCCGAGTCTAATCCTGAACCTCGAGTTGATCTAGCCTGAGATAGGAAACTCAGAGTTTCCAGTTTCAGAACTGGTGATTTGGGTTAGTTCAATCAACTCAGAGTAAGTCAACTCAGAGTTAAGCGCGTGCACCAAGACTATAAAAAGCCAACATCAATGGAGCCCCGATTCGACGAGTCACCATGGCAACGGGGAAGAGGAGGGCTGCGTTTTTTACCTCTCTGGAGCTAGAAATCTTAATGCGCTCATACAGCGAGTTTCAACACGTTTTTAGAAAAAAGTGCAACACCGCTGCAGCCACAAAAGAGAGAGAGAGACGGCGTGGGAAAACATTGCTGCTCGGGTCAATGCGTAAGTTTAAATGTAGTCCTTTGCAATCACACTAATATTACAGGGGAAAACTGCTTGAATGGTTGCTCATTAATTTATTTCATGCAGGTGCAATCCCGCGGGGGAGAAGCGCACTTGGCAGCAGCTTAAGATGAAATATAAAAACATTGTTCAAACAGGTAAGACCCCGGCATAATTAAATAGGGGTACCTCATTTTGATCATGTTTTACATTGTAAAGTAAATATTAAGTGGCTGTTGTTTTATCCCCAACATGCTGTTTTCACACAGATAAATGTCTTCTCATCTATATCATATTCTGTTAAATAATTAAGCCTATTTAAACTAACACAGACCTCTGCTCAGCCAACAGAAAGAAGGCAGATGCGGGTGGTGGCCCAGCACCGCCACCTCTAACGGAGGCAGAGGAGCTGGCCCTAAGCCACAATTTTGGAAGGCCAGTGGCTGAGGGAATTCCTGGAGGGAGCTCATCTTCAGAGCTCACCCCCCAAGACACGAGTGCCTTTATAAAATGTAATATGCCTAGGCCTATATATCTCTTTTAAGCCTATTCATAAAAAATATTTATTTCCCTCTCATGTCTTTTTTTTTTTTTTTTTTTTTTTTGTCCCAACAGATTCTGATGGTGCTATCTGCCTGGTGGAGCCCCCTCATGCCACAACAGACCTTGTGACTGTAAGTAGGCAATACTCCAAAGATTTTGCCAAATGGTAGTTTAAGTATACTGAAACATATCACTCATCTAGGATGAAGAGCATGAAGAAACTGTGTCTGCTGCCTTTACAGAGGGGGATCCAGAAAGGCCTATAGAGGTAACATCTTGATATGTTACTGATAGTTCTCTTCCCATTTACATTTCTTAACATTCAACAACAATATAGAGTGTGACATTTAGCCTACACTGAAGTATTAACACATTCTCATCCTTTTTAACAGGGCATGGCTGGGCAGCAGCAGGAGAGTCCCTCAACTTCCACAGCACAGATTGACACAGTGAGATGGATGTTCAGTAAACACCAGAGGTTCATTCTGTGGAATTCATGTGCAACTGTATAATTTAATGTCCTCCTTATGTATTCCCAGTTACCAGTAAAAGAGATTTATAAAATTCACCTGCTGAAAAAAATCCAAAAAACCAACAAAGAAATGCAATACTTGGACCGCCAGATTAGGAAGGCAGATTTAGAAATTGAAATACTGGAACACAAATTAGAGGTGGGTGCATGGTCACAGGTGAATTATGTTAACTATTGGAACATTAACTAATCTAGCTCTTTTATTTGTAGGAAATAAAGAAGACCAAATGAAGTGTGTATTGTGTCTTTATTTGACTGCTGTGGTGGTGGTGGTGGTGACTCAATCTCTGAAATGACTATGGCATATGGTGTCTCTGACTGCTCTGCCATCCTGCATAGCTGGCAGGTGGATGGGGTCATCATCAGGGTCTTCAATTTGTAGGGCAGGGTGTCGCTCTCCTCTAATAGTGGCAATATTATGAAGAACAACACATGCCACAATGATATCACAGGCCCTCTCAGGGGTCACCCTGAGGTGACGTAGGCACTGGAAACGGGCTTTCAGCAGGCCTATGGTTATCTCCACCTGGGCTCTTGTCCTGCAGTGAGCCCGGTTGAAGTTCTGTTGGGGGCCTGGTTCAGGGTCAGGGTAAGGAGTCAGCAGCCTGGGTTGGCATGGGTAACCTCTGTCACCCAGCAGAAGACCATCAAACTCTCCTGTAACGTGTAGGGGACACATCAGAGTATATTAAAGGAGGGAGACAGGTGAATTATATTGTGCAAATCTTTAGGCTGCTTACCACGTTGCAGTCTGCTGCTCAGGTTAGACTCGCGATAAATCCTTGATTCATGAACAGACCCAGGCCACTTGGCCTCCACATTGGAAATTAAGTGTGCAGCATCACATACGATCTTGACAGTGCAGAGAATGACAGATGTTGAATTATGATGCAGTCTTTAACATTTTGAAACAGTAGTCAATCTACATGTACCTGCACATTTATGCTGTGAATGGACTTCCTATTCACATAATCTGCTTCATTATGTGAGGGAGCCATGATGGGGATGTGTGTGCCATCTATGCAGCCAATCACACTGGGGAATCCTAAAAGAAATTAAAATTACTAATCCCAGTCTGAGATTGCAGCACAATGTCATTAATGGAATATAATTTAAAATTCATTTGGATCTCTGCATCATTCACCTGCAATCCTGTGGAACTCCTCCTTGATGACTCTGACAGGTTTATGTCCAGGGAAAGCCACGAAGATGGGTAATAGCCGTTTCAAGGCGAGGCAAACTTTTCTGACCGCCCTGCATACAGTTGCCTTGCTTAAGTGCTCTGCATCTCCGATATTATTCAAAAAACTCCCATTTGCAAAGAAACGCAGCGCAACACACAATATCTGCTGGGATGTGAGAGCATGACTACGGCTGGTAATGTTGCAGATATAAGGACGGATTAGGTTGTGGATGTAGGTGATGGACTGTGACGTGAAACGGTACCGTTCAAAAAGATAATTGTCTGGAAATGCCAGAACATCTATGCGTGGTCTGATAACCATCTCCCGACGAATATTTAATTCCCTGCGCAGTAATGCTGCACCTTCATCCACGGGATCGTTGTCAAAAGGACATGCCATAGTGGAAAAGTGGACTTCTCATATAGGCCGACTGACTGATTATTTTAAATAACAGACGGCAGAACTATGTTATACCAAGACTCGCCTGCTGCCTGAATGAATGAGGAAATCAAAAAACGTGTGGCTGACAGGGGGCGGAGACAGAGAGAAACTCGAGGTTCATTGAGAAAAACCTGGTCCCGACCAGGTTAGGTTCATAGAGTCTGTTACCATGGTAACTGACCGAGAGTTTAAGTTACCTCTCTCTGTGAAACAGGCTAGAGTTACCCCTCCTCCTCTGGTTTGAGTTACCTCCCTTTGTGAAACGGAAAACTCTGAGTTTCCTTCATTTCAGGCTTAACAAACTCAGAGTTTTCACAAAACCTGCTTTGTGAAACGGGCCCCAGAACTGGTCCATGGTGACAATGGCCAAACTAAGTCTCCAAACACAGTAGAGCTCCAAGGTCAAATTCATTTCTATAGCCTTTCATTTAAAAGTACTTCACATAGCATTACTTTTCCAACTCATGAACAATCAACCAAATAAAACAATGCATAAACAAAACAGGAAACACTGTGTATGAAAAACCTAACAGGATTAATCTTCATATTTAGATGAAATACAGTTCTTGCAAACATTCACACCACCACCACCACCATCTCTTTTTGCTTTAGGGCCAACAAGAAGGATTTGAGCTTTGTCCTTGTTTAACTTTAAGATATTATTGTTCATCCATTTACAGCCAAAAGGCAAATTAGGCAAAGTAGGCACGGTGGCACGGTGGCACCCCACGAAAAACATGCAAGAAGATCACCACCTAACCAATGGTGATGAACAGGAACTGGGTCCCCGGGCACCGGTCGGATGGCAGCCCACTGCTCCTGGTCTGCCGTGGAGGAAGGACGACCAGGATGGGATAAATGCAGACATGACATGCAATTGGTGAAACTTGTCCTCCAAGTTTCACCAATTGCATGTCATGTCTGTGCATGAGCATGGAAATATTGTGTAACAAATAAAAGGGATTGTCCCTCCAATTCTTCTTCTTAGATTCTCTTAGCTCCTTTTGATCAACTTTAAAACATATTCAGAAAGACCAATCAACTTTTCAAGACAACTGATTAAGATATCATGGTCAATCATATCAAACGTTGCACTTATGTCTCAGAGGACAAGAATTGAGACCTTATTTTTAACAGAATTTGGTCTATAATAATGTTCAGGCCATTATTTCAAGAACTGTCAAACACCTGCTTTAAAAATGCCACAGATACAAGGTCAATACATGAGGTGGGGGAGTTGCACATAGTGACAGTCTTGTAGAGGGAAGTTGTAAGAGGTGAATTTTCCCATAAAATTACGAAGAACTTGTGTTGTTCTTCAACGCAAGTTCTTCGTAATTTTATGCAGATAACTGTGGGCAGGTGGGGGCAGTGTAGAGGTCAATCGTGGAGCAACAGCATTTAAAGCAGGTGACAGGAAATTGATGAAATTTGACTCAAGTAATCTCATTATATTACAGAATTTTACTTCAGCCTTGCCATCTAGGAATCTCATTTGAACAAACACTGATGGTCAGAAACAGGTCAGTAGTGGCCTACTACTGAAACACTGTCAAGTACAGAATGTTACCATGCTGATGAGGGGACTCATTTACATCTTGGGTAAGTTCTAAGTTGTTCAGTAAATTCATAAGCTCCATAGCTTCCACTTTGTTTATATTAATATTCAGCTCTCCAATCAGGATTAGCAATGAATATCTTGGTGGTCAATACAATGTTATGATGAGATAACAGATAACAGATAATTCTACTCAGTCACTCAGTTTCTCCAGTCGCCTGCAAAAGTCATTTTTCAGGGCATCAGAGTCAGTGTTCTTTTGCAGAAAATCAAAATGTAAGTAGAAAGGAACACTGGCAACAGCCCTGTTAGCTTCCTAGTTAGATTTTGAGTCTTTGCCATTCTTACATGTTTGGTTCTCCTTACTCACAAAGCCATAAATGGTCAGGCACCATCTCATGTTAAAGTGCTCATAGGATGTTATTACCCATTAGAACACTACATTCCCAAAATGCAGGCTTACTTATGTAACCCAGAGTTGATATTAATTAAATGCTAGAGTTAAAAAAAAAAGAGTCAAAAGAAGAAACTTTACTGTTTCATCACAAATAGGCTATGTCACTTTAAGATATAGTTTGTCTGAAATGTACATCCCTCAACATGAGGCATGACACACTATCATGTTTTAAGTATATGTTCTTTTGTTACCTGCCTCTAATGGGTTAGTGTAGAGAGACTTCCTGTTTCTTTAATTATGATTGGCCAGGAGGTGGGACAAGGAGACATAAGAGAGAGAGTAGCGTGGTGAAGACGGAGCTGTCTGCCATCCCCACACAGCAGCCTGTGTGATTTTCATTTTCTAGCGTGGTGACTTGCCACCAGCATTTTCAGCTAAAACTGAGCAAAAGTAAACTAAGCAGAAGCCTAACTCTTTTTGGTGAGGAAATGAAGTGTTATACCGCTACTGGCTGTGTTATTCATGGTTATGTCGAGAGCTAACTGTAACCCAGTAGGCTACTGTTACGGCCGCCAACGTTCTTGTGTGTGTTTGTGTGTGTGTGTTCTTGTGCCCGGCATGTGTGTGAGCGGTTGCTGGTGAGTGGGTGGGAAACAGGACTCCTCCTCCAGAGAAGAACGGCAATTAGTGAGGAGCCAGTCGGTGTCCAATCCCCTGCAAATGATTATCTCCTGCCGGCTACAAGAGTTGTCTCAGCCTGGCAGTGTGTGGCTGGAATCTCTCATGACCAGTCCTTGGCACACGAGAGATTTGTTTGTTCTGTGATTTGTCCAAGCTTGTGCTCCTTGTGGGTTTGCTGTAACCAGACACAAACTGGGCTAGGTATGATGGGGAGTGATTCTCCACTCACTTTCAGTTATATCGTTTGTTAGCCACAATAGGCTTAGGGGTGCTATTTCCTTTGTATATTGGTTCTCGTTTTCCACCTTTATTGTAGGCCTCATTTAGGAGGGTTTTATTTTGTTTTGTTTTGTGTGTGATCCTGGTAAGCTCTACTTTTTGAGAGTTCTCTTTTGGTTATGTTGATTTCATTTGCAATTCTTTACTATCAGGCTGCCCAAATTCGGTGCTGAATATTCTACAGTTGCTCCAGAACGCTGCAGCACATGTTCTGACAAAAACCAGGAAGAGAGATCATATTTCTCCAATACTAGCCACTCTGCACTGGCTCCCTGTAAAGTTTAGAATATGATTTAAAATTCTCCTCCTTACTTACAAAGCCATAAATGGCCAGGCACCTTCTTATCTTAAAGAGCTCATACTGTAGTACCTTATTGCCCCACTTGAACACTGCGTTCCCAGAATGCAGGTCTACTTATGGTTCCTAAAGTCTCAAAAAGCAGAACAGGAGTCAGAGCATTTAGCTATCAAGCTCCTCTCCTGTGGAACCATCTTCCAGTCTTTGTCCGGGAGGCAGACACTGTCTCTACATTTAAGAGTAGGCTTAAAACTTTCCTTTTTGATAAAGCTTATAGTTAGGGCTGGCTCAGGCTGGTCCTGGACCAGCCCCTAGTTATGCTGCTATAGGATTAGACTGTCGGTGGACCTCCAAAGATACACCGAGCTCCTCTGTCCTTCTGTCCCTCTTCATCTGCACACTTTCATGTCCTACCACGGCGTGTTACTAACTTAGCTCCTTCCTCGGAGTCTCTGTGCTTTGTCGTCTTGCAGGTTCCACAGTGGCTGAATCTGGACTGTGGATTGCAGCTGCGTCTCCTGCCTTGGCCCTGCCTGACATCCACTGCAACTGCTACTACTGTTATTACATCCACTGTCACTGTTACTGTGATTGCATGTCGGTTCTCTCTCTCTCTCTCTCTCTCTCTGACTGCATTTCTGTCTGTCTCTCTCTGTCTGTCCCACTCACCCAGAGCCTGGTTCTGCCTGAGGTTTCCGCCTGTTAAAAGGAAGATTTTTCTCACCACTGTCGCCAAGTGCTTGCTCATGGGGGAACTGTTGGGTCGCTGTAGATAAAAGAGCTTGGTCTGTACCAGCTCTGTATGGAAAGTGTCCTGAGACAACTTCTGTTGTGATTTGGCGCTACACAAATAAAATTGAATTGAATCTAATTATTGTACAGGTTTGGTCAAATCCAACAAGATAAATGTGAACTTTTGTCTGACAACTGTGCTCATTCTGGCGGAGATCCTTCGGGAACTCTGGCAGTCTGAGACCAGTGCTGCATTACTTTACTGTATATGTGACCTCAATAAATACTTTAACTGTGAACTAAAGATTTCTCTGGACCGTTCTTGGGCTTCCAACAAAAGAACTGGGCTAACAGTTTTGCAACATAGTAGGAGCTAACGCTAACACTGCTAGCTTCTAGTTAGCAACCAACATGGTCTCCATATGTCAACCCAGCGACCTGGTCGGTCAAGTAATACACAGATGTTCCGCAGGGTCTAAGCTTCGGGAATTTGAGAAAATAATGCATTTGGAAATGTTTTCTAAACTGGAGTACGTTAGAAAAGCCCAGGGCAAAATGAGTGTATAGTTGAGACTGCTACATCCCAGCACAATTTACACTCCAAGCGTTTTTTCTCTGGAGTTTATTTATGAGTAGTGCTGTCAGGCGATTAAAAAAATTAATCTAATTAATTACAGGATTTGTAATTAATTAATCTAATTAATCGCATTTTAATCTCATATCTGCTAAAGGTCCCCAAATAAAGAATTTGAATTCTAGGACATTACAAAGTTGTAGTGCATGACTAATCAATTGAATACACCAAGAAGAGAAGATCTGATATCCACATTTTTATTGGTAAAGTGTGCTTCATAATCAGAGGAGCAATCAGCAGCAACCCACTTTGCGATTGAGTTTGTCAGTTTTTCTGTCGTGGCTTTGCTCATTCGTTAAGTAAGAAATTTTCTCTTCGCTCACCGCCAGGTAGGGCGCAGAGGCGGCAGAGCTCAGGGTTGCGTCATCAACAAGTGCGAGCGATTCACCGTTGCTAGGCAACGCAAGTACTTCCCTTCACTCCGGAAAGCTAATCGTTGTTTGTAAATTATTACACACAATGTATCTGAGTTTGTCGCAAAATAAGGCCCTTGCAGTAGCGTAGTAGTAGTAGTAGTAGTAGTCGCTATTCCAGGCAGACGCAGTAGTCACTGTGTCTGCCTGGAATAGCGAACGTACACAAACAGCTAAGCTAACGTTAGCATTGTATTTAGCTTAACGGTAGTTCGTAAACGCTGCCTGGAGCTGTTATCTTATTGGTTGCGCTTTGAAAGGTCAGCGGCAAACGAGGTTAAAGTAATTTGAACTCTGAGTGCAGCGGTAAGCGGCAGATCCGAGCGGTGCTCCACACCGAGGGTAGCGGTGCCGTTTTGTCGGGCGCCAGCGCTCTCTCCATAGGGAAACAATGGGACAGCCGGCGCAAAGCGTTTTTACCGCTGATCATGTGTAGGAGCCTTAACTCAGCAAGTGTGGGTTGGCGGAGTGAGCTCACGGTAGCACTAGCGGCACTAGCAGCAACTACATGTTTAGCGTTTAAATGATAATTCAGGCTGGAGCTGCTACGGTGATAGGAAAATTCTTTTTTACACAAGGTACAAATCACTGCGTTCTTGTTAATAGTCCCGTCTTTGTTCTTTTTATAAATAAACTTGCCGTTCAAAGGTCCAAGTAGACTTGCCTCGCTCTCCGGTGTCGCATCCATGCCTGTTGTCACCCTGCTTTTGACTAGTGGCGCAGGTAGGATGTGACCTGCCGCTGCAGCCTACGGGTCACTCAAAGGGCCAAATTTAAAATGCTTGCGCATTGACTTGCCACTCATGTTTAACTGCGTTAATTTTTATAGCGCGTTAATTTGCAGCGTAATTAATTAATCTAATTAACGCGTTAAACTGACAGCCCTATTTATGAGTGATCCTGTTTTATGCTGTATGTAGCTGTTGGCATAGCTATACATGTAAGATAAAGTTGATGTCACTTCTCTCTTTTCATGTAGTCCAGTGCATCATTACAGTTACCTGCTGTTGATCAAGTGTAGCAGTGAGCTGTTGCAGCCTTTAGTGCTTGAATTTACACTGTAACAGTGCTGTCATGTTTTACTCCTAAGTGTGCCCTGTTATCATAACAATATACCTTTGTTACAGCTGTCCAGGCCACTGTGTCCTGCAAGGACTACTGTTGTTATGCACTGCATTACGAGAATGCTGATAGAGGACAGGCCACCACATCATCAGGGCATCCTCCTTTCAAACTGAGCTTTCCACAGTTCATGAAGGGAGAGTGAAGAGCCAAACCAGTGAAGACTGATGCCACATTCTTTTTTTTTTCACTCAAAAAACAAACATTTATATTGTACATGACACAAAGTACCACAACTCGGTACTTTCAACACAATAAATAAAAAAAAATACACACTTAAATCCTTGAGAAACTACAGAATTCAAAGTGCAAAATGTCACTATATTAACAGTTGCTGAACATCCTGTTGGATGTATCTTCACAATATGAGCATCCAGACAAGGAGGAGGTCATCGAGGTCATCACCTTGTATTTCTGTCTCTCTCTCTCTGTCTGTGTCTGTCTCTCTCTCTGTCTGTCTCTCTCTCTCTAACCCGACAAGTCAAGGCAGATGGCTGCCCACGCAGAGCCTGGTTCTGTCTGAGATTTCTGCCTGTTAAAAGGAAGTTTTTCTACACCGCTGTTGTCAAGTGCTTGCTCATGAGGGAATTGTTGGGTCTCTGCAGATAAAAGAGCTTGGTCTGTAACAGCTCTATATGGAAAGTGTCCTGAGACAACTTCTGTTGTGATTTGGAGCTATACAAACAAAATTGAAATTGAACTGAAATTGGTTATAGAGTTCCCAGTCAGAATGGTGTCTGGTTTATCAGGTGTTGCCAGTATTTCTTCTGAACCTCATCTTATCAGGTGTGGAGTTTTGGGGGTATTTCTTGGGTTTTGGTCAGCCTGAGTGCTGCAAGGGGGAGTACAGAGAACACACTCAAAGATACATCAGCAGGCTGAGGGTCATTGTCAGGCAAAGTGGCATTTCAACTTAAATTTTGTCTTATTGTGAGCTATCATCAATTATTATTTATTATCATTAATATCAATATCATCATCAATCAACTATCAATTTTCTGGCTAGACATGTACACATTAACAATATTTGCATCATTAACTACTCAACGACTCTGACACCATCTAAGCTACAATAAAATGGTGACTCATGCTTTGTAAAAATATCATATGCACTTCATTACTTCACATAAAGAGACAGTTCCTGTTTGTCAGGGATAACTGAACCTGCATCCAAATCAGCATGTTAACTATGGTCAATGAAATGTAACATATCAATTAATGTACATTTCAATTTTGCATTGCATAGCCAATTTCTTCTATATCCTCTGTCTCATTTTGTGAATTCCTTGATGAAGTCCAGACCAGCCTAAGATGTTGGGAGCATTACAGTCATTGAGTTTTCCATTAGTGTGCCCAGGCTGGGCATATTTTATGATCCAGAGGTCAAATGAGCAAGAGTTTAGCAGACGTTCATCATTTCTCTGTAAAGACGCAAAAATTCTTTTCAACCACTATGTTTATCATGCTACATCAGTGTTGGCCTGAGGTTCATCTAATAGAGAGCCCAGCATGAGCACACAGCGCCAGCCTTGATGACCCCTCTGAGAATAAAATGCCCAACTATACAGAGGCTGTTTTGTTTTTCACATCTAGTTGGTTCAGAGCAGTCAGATCAATCCCCTGAGAGCTCTCCCAGAGACACCACTGTAGAATGCTTCCATACCAAATCTGGAGCACTGTATCTATCCCAGCTGAGAGAGGCGCTGTGCACTGAGGGTTAATTGTATAGTGAATTATGGGTTAATTAAGGGTAAATGGTTTTAGTTATACCTAGGGGTGGACGATATGGCCACAATTTTCTATTATAGTATATGTAATTTTTTTAATTACATAAAGGATACATATCAAGGTATAGTAATTGTTCTGTAAATTCAATTAAGAAAAGGTTTAAAATAACCATACAATACCATACCTTCTTTTAATTGGAACTTCCATACAAACAAAAACCACTGCCTTACATGAGACAACACAACAAAGGCTCAAGACAGTAAAACTAACATTATCGCCAGTAATGGTCTGTCTCAATTGATGTGAGACGTGGTACCTGGACTGTTATATCTGAAAAATCTGTTTGTGAAAATCTGAAATAAGTCCAAGTAAAGACCCAAACTGTCTTTCTGAGTTTTATTCTGCAGAGGCCATCTTGTGAGGGAAAAGAAATAAGTACAAAGAATGTATGAGCTGCATTACACCACACACTTTATAGAAATACTCTCTCCTTAGAAACAGAGTTTGTAATTTAGTAATTTAGCTCAGTTCATGTAAGGGGAGGTATGGAGTATATGCAACATGCATTGTTTGAATCTTCCCTGAGACCCTCCAGTTAAACAGTAAATGGACTCTATTTGTATAGTAATTTTCAAGTATGATGACCATGAAAAGTGCGCAGTGCACAGCATCATATGGGGTTCAGTGTCTTTCTCAAGGATAATTCAACATGTAGACTGCTGAGGCCAGGGACATACAGTAACCACCAACTTTCTAATAAGTGGACCACCGCTCTTCCTCCTGAGCCACAACCGCCCTGGTTAAATAGTGGTCTCTCTCACCGGACTGTCCTGATTCTGCCTCTGACTATGATGGCAGTCAGGTCTACACAATGGATGACTGTGGATATGCCTCGTGCCATACACAATAGTTTCTCATAAGCACTAGCTGTTGGCCAGATGGCCAGACATTAACACATTTCCAGCCAACTACTTCCTACTGACTTCCGGTTCGAACGTATGTGTCGGAACAGCGGCTAGCAGCAGGAACTCGTTAGCAAATGTTACATTAAGCTATATTATCAGATCTAGTTGGCAGGTTAGCTTCTTTATAAACAGCTGTATGGACAGTAGAAGCAGCAAGTGGTAGGTCACTGTGACTAACACCGAGTTAGCACCGACTTATTTTTAGTAGGAAAGCTAGCGAGTTTCTAATCCACCTCCATCAACACCGGCTAAACTACAGCCAAAACCAGCCAGTACCTGCTGTTGAAGAGCCGTAAGAAACTCTCTTCAGCATGCCACTACTTACTTACTTACTCTCCATCTGGGTGCAATCACTGCCTACACATGTCGCAGACCATCTTCGAACTCCATAAACAGATCTCCACCTTGTACCGGATCAGACAATATATGGTAGTCACTCTGGGAGCAACTAAGGGCGCCGCTGGAGGGGAACCGGAGCTCAACTCCACAATCCCTGTCACCCAACATCCAGACCAGGACCGCTGGCTTCTCCAGGGAGCCAAGCCCAAGCAACCGGTCAGTTCTACCCTGGCAGAGATGCCGTGGTCCAGAGTCCAGAAGAGCAAACAGAGCAAAATCTAAATACTTGGCCTCCCTGTGCACTCGAACTGAGCAACAAGTTTGACATTCTGGACGAGCTGGAATTCCCACCGCTCCCAAAAGGCTCCAACCCGAACCCCCTGCAGTCATCACCCAGGTATTCACCTGAACCAGCTGACATCACTGTTCCCCGGGTCCACTCACCGCAGCTCCATAACAACCAGCAGAAGAGTCCATGATGGTCTGTCACAGCACAACATAAGGACAAGCAGAAGAATCCGTCATGATCTGTCACAAAGCGGGATCCTGCCAGGAAGACAACCACATGCCCCCCTACTCGTCAGCTGACGGCCCCTCCAACCACTATCATCATTGGCAATTCCGTGGTGAGGAACGTGCGAATGAGGGGGGCAATCACGGTGTCATTCCCGGGTGCCACCGTTACGGACATAAGGGGGAAAATTCCAGACATCAGGAGATCTTATCCAGAGGCCGACAGAATCATCATCCACGCAGCAGTGGCGGATGCAGAACGTGACAGATGGGCAGGCATGGATTAAGTCTGGGCGGGCCTGATCACCACTTCGCCAAAATTGATAAGGTGTCGTTCACTCGTTCGCGACTGACACATCACTACTGTGTTACGGTAGAAAGTGTTCAGTACCTACCTAATAGGGGGTTTGGGGATTAATCCCCGATTATTATTATTATCATTATTATTATTATTATTATTATTATTATTAAACTGGGCTGTTAAACATGCAGTTTAAATGGAGTTTAGGTTTAGATAAAGGCGCAGTGCTCTTGGGGGAGCACTCCGAGGGGCACGGGCTCTCGGGGGCTCAAAGGATCTTTGATCCTTGGGAATACTTAAAAGACTGGCCCAGTGTGATGTTAAATAAAATGTGCTTGGTGGATTGGGCCACGGTGCAGACCGGCCACGGGAACTTGTATGTTTATCAAAGTCCCCCCTCCCTCTCCAGGGTCTCTGCTGTAACATTTAAGGCTGTCATTACTTAAAAAAGAGCAAGCTTTGTAGAATATAATAAAAGAATAATAATAATAAGTGCTAAGATGTGAATGTAAGGAGTCAGACATAAAACAAGAGGGATTAGTAAAACATAAGTGCTAAAAACATAAAATAAGTGCCTTCAAAGAAGTGCTGTTAAAAATCACAAAATATATACACAAGTGCTAAAAATAACTGTTAAATAAGAGAAAAAGAGCACACACAAATATATATATATATATATACAGGGTTAAAAATAAAATCATGCATAATACTATTGTTCTTTGTCTAAAACCTTACATTTGAAAAAAAAAAACATTCTAAAATAAAAGAGCTTGCTCTTTGCTAAAAGGTGTTTGTAATGATAACAATCATAATAATGACACCAAATTTCCCCAGGTTTTGTAAAACACATTTTATTAATAGCAAGGGTTAATTAGGGCTCAAGCTGCGGTGAGAGGCCTCTTTACCTTTTGTAAATTTTAATAAGAACTAATAAGAATAATATATATATGTAAAAGAGGAAAATTAAAACTATGCTTAAGAATCTGTACCTATATAAATACACACCCACACACGCACACACCCACATATACATACATACATATACACTCACCCATATATATACACACACATATGTATACACATACATATATACACATCTCAACACACCTACACATACATGTCTGCACACATACACACATCTAATCTATACACATATATATTCATACATATAAGTAGAATAAATATATCAATAATAGGTAATAAATAATTTAAGAAAAGAAGTTAAAAAGTTAGCGAAGGTAAAATGACAATAAAAGTAGGTGGAAAACAGAGGACCATTAAAAGAAGAATATTTCATTCATGGATCGCTGCAGCCGGAGCCCTGTCAGAAACCTGTGGGAGAAGAGGCCCTGGAAAGTAAGGAGGTGAGCACTTCTAGTAAATGCTGTAAAAAACGTTTGTTATCAAGTGGAAATGGACTCATCAGCCATAAATTTCATTTAGCCCGGTGGGATCTATGGTCTTTCATAGATGAATCCATTTCCTCTCCGCCGCCTGTCTCTGGCCCGTGGTCCAATCCCTTCTGCTCTCCAGGCCCATGCTCGGGACATTGTGTTGGCCATGGAGTTTAAAATGTGCATACAGGACACTGGTGCCACTCCCGTTGTTCATGATGTAAAAATGGTGCTTTATTCTTGTCGCAAATGAATGTCTAGTCTGCCCCACATACATTTTGTGGCAGGCCTTGCACCTGATCGCATATATGACATTGGTCGTTGAGGGTTTGAAGGCCTGCCACGGATTAATGCCTACTCTAGCGTGAGGGTTAAAAATGTGGGGCAGAGAAATAAAACCAACTGCCGAGCCTCGACGTGCTTCCCCAGTTTGTGTTGGTTTGTTCAATTTTGAATGGACTAATATATCTCTGAGGTTTTTGTTCCTTCGGTGGGCAGAGATCAGCTGGCAGTCCCCCAGTGCATAACAGTTCATTTTGTCCCCCTCGAAATTAGTTTTAATGGTGGAAAGGAGGCCTCGGAGACCACCAGGGGGACGAGGGTGGGACCGGCTGGCTGGGGGACGACGGCTTCCTCCACATGTTCCGGGAAGGTGCAGATCCTGTGGAAGCGAATCAGCTGGGACTCTATAGGGTTAGGGTTAGGGTTAGGCAGTTTATGCACCTTTACTATTAATGAATATCTATATTTTAAACTCCAAAAAGAGTTCATGGCATGCACCTCCATGCCTTGAAAAATGAATTCCATCCACGGTGCTCTTCTGTCCTCTGTGACTGGGAGCTGATGGAGTGATTTGTGGTCCTCTTTACAGCCAACAACAGAACCAGGCCTGTGGCGTGGACATGATTCATGACACAGTGCTTTCGATAACCTAACAGCGGATCTGTGGGAAGGTGGCGCTGGGTGGAGAGACACCGGGAGCGCCGAATTCAAATGGCTTGTGTGGAAGCTTGTGTGGAAGCTGTTGGCAGGGTGCTTACAGAGATCCGTATCTCACTCAAAAAAGCATGGACGGTCTTGTTTCACACTTTGTATGTATGTGGCAGCACCAGAGACCCAAAGAAGTGAGTTTTCCATAATATGGGACATAACTGTGAAAATCGCTTTATTTAATTTTTTTTTATTTGAATTTCTGATTGGGTGGGCAAGCTGTCAATCAGTGCGGGCGTACACCCGCCCATACCACGCAGGTACGAATGATATCTCCAAACAGCAGTCCGAATTTCTAAAGCGGGACTTCATTCGCCTTCTCAATACACTCAAACAGTTTCACTCAGGTGTCTTTATCTCTGGCCCCACCCCCACCTGTGGCCGAGGAATCGGTAGCTTCAGCAGGCTGCTCAGCCTGAACACTTGGCTTTCCACTGTCTGTAGATCCCACAATATAGGCTTCGTAGACAACTTTGATGCCTTCTGGGAGAGGAGGCACCTTTTCGGGGCAGACAGACTGCACCTGAACAGATCCGGCAGCCGTCTATTGTCCACTAATTTGACATATGGCATCCAGCACGCACACACATCGTCCACCTCTCCATGATTGATGTCCCCCAGGTCCAAGTCACTATTATTTTAGTTCCAGCTTTAACAGTGAAAGCTGCATTACAGGACTGGGACCCTCAGACTTCTCCAACAATTCATCTATCCCTATCATTATTACCACTAGAGAACACTTGAAATACTAGTCCTCCTCTTCTACTAGAAATGGTAGAAGAGGAAGGGGAACAGCCATAATTCTTTTAGCAGCACATGGTTTTAAGAACATTTTATTTGGTGAATATATATATATATAACTTTAGTCACTCTTCTTACTCCAAACATACATGAACTATTATATTTTTATTGCAAATGTCCATCCATCCATTATCTATACCGCCTATCCCTTTCGGGGTTGCGGGGGACTGGAGCCTATCCCAGCTACAATGGGCGAGAGGCGGGGTACACCCTGAACCGGTCGCCAGCCAATTGCAGGGCCACATGTAATGACAAACACGCATTCACACTCACACTCACACCTAAGGACAATTTAGAGTCATCAATTAACCTAATGAGCATGTTTTTGGTCTGTGGGAGGAAGCCGGAGTACCCGGAGAGAACCCACGCATGCACGGGAAGAACATGCAAACTTCACACAGAAAGGCCCCGCCTGACCCGGGGATCGAACCGGCAACCTTCTTGCTGTGAGGCACGCGCACTACCTGCTGCGCCACCGTGCAGCCTATTGCAAATGTGTTTAAAAAAAAAAAAATTAAGAGATTTTTATAACCTGGCTTCTCCACAGTGCTCAGTGGAAGCATGTCTTTAGCTATATGATATGCCACTGCCTCTGTTATGTCTTTGTGCCTTTTAGTTGATGTGTCATAAGGCACTGAAGCAGAGTACCTCTGCATGGTGGTCTGCTGCTTGTGCGGTGGTGCTGCAGTTGCAGATGTTGTTGGACGTTGGGTGAGCGCGGCCGTGTTAGCGTGCTGTGTTAACGTGTCACTCCCACTGATCAGTGATTACTCCCTGCGTTGCTTGGTTACCTAAGAGCGAGTGCCTTTGTTCGCGCAACCAACCTTGTTTCGCAACTTCTGGTTTCTTCCGCCGAAGAAAAAAAATTATCAAATGTTTTATCGAAAGCATTTTTTATTGATATTGATTACGCGTCTATCGCGAGACATATCATTATCGTTTTATCGCCCAGCCCTAAATCAGACTCTTTGAGTTTAGTTTTTTTAAACTTAATTAACTGCATGAATTTTATCCAACATGTTACACAGCCCACCCACAACAGAGGACATGTATTAGACCTGGTCATAACCCATGGCCTGTCAGTACAGGTTTCCTCTGTTCCTCTGGCTTATCAGATCATTTCTGTGTCTTTTTTAAGGTAAATGATTTTGAGCAACAGTAAATTACGGAACATACTGTAAGGAAATGCTATCTTACATCTGAAGTGGCTGCAAGTTTTATTGATATTTTATGTAATATTCCTCCAGAGATTTTATCTTCTTGTGATTTTATTACAGCACAGACAGGGCTGGAGTCTATCCCAGCTGGCAGCAGGCGAGGTACACCCTGACGACTGCAGGGCAACATAAACAACCGCTCATGCTCACACTCACACCTAAGGACAATTTTTTAAGTCACCAATTAATTGTAAGGTGTTTCACCCGTTGTTTTCTTTTAGCATTTCACAACCTTTCCAATCTTTTGTCACCACTGTCTCAACTTTTTTGAAACATGTTGCTGGCAACAATGGGCGAGAGGCGGGGTACACCCTGAACCGGTCGCCAGCCGATTGCAGGGCCACATGCAAGGACAAACAAACATTCACACTCACACTCACACTCACACTCACACCTACGGACAATTTAGAGTCATCAATTAATCTAATGAGCATGTTTTTGGTCTGTGGGAGGAAGCTGGAGTACCCGGAGAGAACCCACGCATGCACGGGAAGAACATGCAAACTTCACACAGAAAGGCCCCGCCTGACCCGGGGATCAAACTGGCAACCTTCTTGCAACCACTACCTGCTGCGCCACCGTGCAGCCATTCTGTTTCTATTTACATTTTACACAGCGTCACAACTTTTTTGGAAACAGGGTTGTATCATGGGGAGGAAGCCTGGATAAAGTTTTGGCAGGATGAACTGGCAGCAGCCACCACAGCTCTACTAGGCTTGCACAGTACATCACATGTTCCTTAATTATATATATGGAAGAAATACAAATACAAATCCAATAGTTCCACAGGTAGAGGGCTCTGCCTGTGCTCATTGAGCAAAGTGTAGAATATCATAGTGTTTGTTGAGAGTGTCTCTCTTGCTCTCCCTCTCTCACCCAACCGGTCGAGGCAGATGGCCGCCCACCCAGAGCCTGGTTCTGCCCGAGGTTTCTGCCTGTTAAAAGGAAGTTTTTCCTCGCCACTGTCGCCAAGTGCTTGCTCATGGGTGAATTGTTGGTTTTCTGTAGATAAAAGAACTTGGTCTGTACCAGCTCTATATGGAAAGTGTCCTGAGACAACTTCTGTTGTGATTTGGCGCTATACAAATAAAATTGAATTGAATTGAATTTGTTCTATCTCACATAGGTTTGGCACTCTGGATTCTTCTGGTTCAGTAGGCATAGGTCAATGAATGTACACCCTGCTGCGACATGTCATCAAACTAGCCACACTAATGCCGACTGGTTACAAATTAGTCACCACAACCCTCCTACTACTGGTATACCAACACTGTTGTAGTGGAAAAGTAGGGGCTCATTCCAAGGCAGTGACCACAATCCTGAAGTTGGGTGGAACAGTGGTCTAACCTTGCTGGAGCCAAAGACATATAACACACATCCTGCACACCTCATAACCCAAAGTGCATGTGCATATTGTCCAGTGGGTATCAAAAGTACTCACACCACAGTTTCACCATTCCTGAGCCATCCCAGCAAGCACAGTCCATGAAAACAAGTCTGTCATGTTCAAGAGACAAAACTGTATGAATGGACAAGGCATCCACCATGATGCTTCTGTGTTTATGTCCTCCACACTCATCCCACTAAGCAGGGCCATCAACACTGCCATGTTGTGTGTAGAGTGTGGACTGACAACAGTCTCTTCCCACCTGTTTATAAACTTGGGAGATAGAATGTCAAGGGGTCCTTCACCAATCAATGCCTCAGTCCTTCAGGGTGAAGCCTTGAGGTGTCATGAGGAAGTCAACGTGATGGTGCTGCTCTCACTGCCCTCCTCTGATCCATCACCACCTCCTCTGTCACACCTAAATGTGTGTAATTCAAAAATGTTTCTCACAGTTGTCTGTATGTGAAAACAAAAGATCATTCACTCTAACACTTCCTACTCTCACTCTGAGCAGATTGTAATCTCTGACAGTTAAAATGTGTTACCTGAAACACCTCAAATGTATTTTGTAGCGGATATCGTTATAAATAAAACAAACAAATATACAGTAGATCAAAAGATTCACATACAGTAAAAGTCTATTTGCAGGAATTTGCAAATCAAACAACTATGACTGTCTGTCAAGGAGCTGAACATGCAATTTGAAAGATTTGTACCAAACATACACAAAGTAATTAAAGGAGTAGTTCAATGTTTTGGAAATGTCTTTCTTTCTGTGAGTTGTATGAGAAGATTTAACATGTCTGTGCGTTAAGTACCTAGCAAATTAACATGAGCTCTGTCACTTGGTTGAAAACTCTGGCTAACTTGTTTTAAAATGAGAACCTTGTAAAAGTCTTGAACACAGCATTTTCTCACATAACCTCTAACCCAAAAAAAGAAAACTGATAGAATATTAACAGCATAATGTATGTGGTATATACATATAATAAATACAAATATAATGGCATTGTGCATATTGTGCACCTACACTCCAAATATTGCAAGAGCTTTGTTCTTTTGTTCCTGTCTTTTTTTGCAAAAAATGAATTTCTATTATACAGGGCTGTCTCCTCAACTATTGGCTAAGGAAAGTAAGCCAATCCATGTTGAAATCAGTATGTAGATGTTATTGTGCTTTTTATCCAAAAAACACAGTTCCTACATTTACTTATGCTACTCAGATGGGGTCAACACACCATCCCTTCTTTAAGCTGCAACAGTCCCAGACTGCCAGGAGATTTCCCATGACGCACTGAGCTCCTATCTCCCCGTCTTCCTCTTCATATGTACGCATCTTATCCAGTTAATTCACGTTACTGACTCGACTTCTCTCCCCTGTAGTACTGTGCCTTCTCATCTCTCTCCTCGTTTGAAGACCTAGAATCATCAACACTTAAAAATTACTAACAAGTAATCAATTATCAAAATAGCTAGCAATTCGCTTTTTTCAATCAACTAATTGAGTAACGGTTTGGGTCACAATTCAATAAAGTAGTAAAAGCCAGTCAATATCAACTAATGGCAACCACTCCAGCCCTGATGACTTTTTCTATCTTACCATTTTATTAAGTTATTTACAAATCTGTGGGCACTGGGATGAAACAAAGTGTCTATTTTCTCTGTCCTCTAAATTGGTCAATTCTGGAGACATTCCTTTCTGAAATAGTGCTGTCCTGCTCTAATCACCTGTCCCTGCTCCAGTTTATCACCACCCAGGAGCTCTCAGCACAGCCCTGCTGCCTGCTGTCCTGCCTCTCTCGGGGACAGTTTAAGGTATCTGAGTCTTGGCAGCAGAGAGGCTGAAGGCAGATCAGCCTGATGGGATCTGGTGTGGGATCAAACAGCACACCTTTATCTTAGCAAACATCATCTAGAGATGCCAGCCAGGAGCGTCTTCTAGCACTGATCTACATCACTTCCACTGACTGCTGAGCAGTACAGTAATCTGAGTTTCATTAGCTTACTGCAGAATGACTTTCTGTTCTGTCTGCATCATCAGAGATACAAACAACCAGGCTTTCAGAATTATGACTGGCCAGGAGACTAAAGACTAAACAAAAAATAGCTGCCAAAATTCACAAGGTGTGTTATGGAGTGGTGATGCAGCCCTGTGGTGTTTGGGGTCTTCCTTGTTAGGCTATGTTAGTCCTGGTTGAGATAAGGAAAGCTGGAATGCATCCCAACACCCATCATATATGGACACCACAACAAGGTCATATACCATCAGACACTTCTTGATTTTGAAATTTAGCTAGTTTATAAAGACACACAAAAAGCTCAAAAGACAACTTGCACTGGTGTGTTCTGAAATACTTCCCTGCAGGGTTTGCACAAGTGCTTGAAGGGATTGAATTTTGAGGTGACAAAAATCAAGTCTTGAAGCTCCAACTGTTTAAAAAGTCTTTGAATATCAAATGAACCACATGACGCTGTCTTTTAGTTTCTTTCATCAAGCCATTTTAATCAAATGACTCAGAATCAGAGATCATTCTGAGCGTGTTATTGTCTCACGCTGCTCATGATGAGCCCGTTTCCAAAAACTAAGCAGGCCGAATAAGTGTCAATTCTTGTAAGCAGGGGTGAGAGCAATGCTGGAGTGATGGATTTTTTTTAATGCTGTCTGTCTATGCCCTTAGTATTTTTGCTTCATTTGGTTGTTATCAATAGAGCTGGCTGGGACAGGCAGGCAGTGGCCTAATGCAGCAAGCCTTCTCACTGCTACATTAATGTACTAAAGTGTTACATTTCAAAAACAAGACCTCTGCCTTTTACAAGCACTTACTGTACTCTGAGAACTATGATGTCCTACCAAAGTCAAGCAGCTTAAAAAGAACTACGGCTAATTATCACTGTACAGTGACAATGTGACTGTGAGGAGAATTCCTGCCATGTGTGTCACGATAACAGCTTGAGAAGCCCTCAGTGGTGTCTGTCAGATCACATCTATCTCTGCAAGGTGTGAGCCTGGAGGGGAGCATGAGTGTGGTTCACAATATGAACATGTTACACATTCAAACAGTGCTTCACTGAAAAGCAGTTCAATCTGCTTCCTCTTAGTGAGCCCGTGGCCGAGCTGAAACCTCAGCAGCGTCTTTGTGGACCAACCTACATACTGTAACATGCTATGTTGAGTGGCACAGTTAAAGCACGCTCTAAACCATACAAAATGACCCTGAAGCACACACAGGCTGAGCTGAAGACCAAGCAGGCACAGTGAAAAAGATGGACAGTAACTACAAGAAAGATCAAGACTCTCTGCAGACTGCAGACTTGACCACTAAGGCACCGTGTGTTATTTGTGTGAGCAGTTAGTGCAAACAAACAGACTCATTTGTACTCACAGCAGCTGTCATTCTTTATATCAAACATTTTGCATTAATGCTTGGGGCATGCGTGTTTGTGTGTATGCATATGGGAAGGAGGAGAGTCCACTGGACTAAAGAAGGAGGCAAACCATGCAGAAACTGCAAGAGGCTGGCTGACTATAAACTTCCCTCTCACATTTCATTCATACATCTGATGTATGATCACAAAAACACATTTCCTGTAGTTTAATTCTATGCCATTATTTACTTTTTTTTCTTTTTTCAAAATTTCCCTTCCTCTCTGCAGGAGTGATCAGCATACCTAGAGTACCAGAATCGATGTGTGAGATTCAGCACTTGACTATGATACAAAAATACCTGATATATTTCGACGAGTGTTCTCTGAAGTGTTAACCTAACCATGTCTGGGAAAAGACATTGGTATTAACTCTACACAGAAAAGGAAATCATAACATTACATTAAATAAAAAAGTATAAAAGTTATGTGCAAAAAAGTGGAATGATGCTGCAAAAAGGACTGAACACTGTAAAAAAAAACGGTAAACTAGCTGATTCCAGCAACTAGTCCTTCTACCTGTGCTAACCAGAGTCAACTGGATTCATGCATGTTGGCAGGTTAGTAATTCTAGTCTTTAAGGGGGTTACCCTGTTATGCCAGATGTTATACCAGAAACATGGCAGGTCGAGGCCTTTCCCTAGACCTATGCAACAACACTGTTCAGAAATATAATAATGGCAGTGGTTACTGACAGACTCCTGAATGTTCCTATGAGCACCACTGGGCCCATTATCCACAAATGGAAAGAATCACTCTATCAATAGACCACGGACAGGTCCTCGCAAGATTTCGAACCAGGCAGTCAGACAGTTATTCAGAAGTGCAGCCCAGGAGAGAAAGCTCCAGAAAGACCTGGATGCAGCAGGTACAGGTGTGACAAAGAAGTCAGTAGACAAATACTCCACTGCCATGGTCTCCATCTATGATCAGCCCAGAGGGCTCCATTACTGAAGAAAAGGCATGCTAAACCTTGTTTGAGGTTTGAGACATAACATTTGGAGAAGCCTATAGCTTCGTGGGAGAACGTCGTGAGGTCAGACAAGACAAAAACAGATTTTTATGACAACAATATGACATGCCATGTGGAGGAGAAATGGCTCAACATATGACCCTGGAAATATCACACCAACAGTGAAGGTCAGAGGTCACAGGCCTATGTCATTCCACTTCAATGCACAAACTGTAAGTTTTATTATGGATTGGAATGTTACAATTTCTTTATCTGTGTAGTTTTATTGTGTTGATATCAATGTCTAATCAATGTCAAATGGAAGTCTGACTATGTCTGTGAAAGCATGTCTTTCCATGTAGGAAAGATAAATTGTAACAGCTGCTTTCCCTCATATCTATTCATAATCTCTTTTTCAAGTGAGTCTCATTTGATCATATTCAAGCTTTACCACTGAGTTAAGTAGAGGTGTTTTTTTTTTTTTTGTACACGGCATAGAAATAGCAGTACTGCAAGTTATGCTCAGCAAGTTGCATACTTGTGATCAAAACAACGCACTGAAAAAATGGAATATGTCAAAGACTGATTCAGCCTGTAGTGTCATATGTCGATCCAACTAATGCCAAATTGTGTACAGTGTAGAACGAAAAGGAAACACAATTTCTAGTCTATTCAATAATTAAAAGTATGACGCTAAAACAAAGTTTTATATATTTGTACAGTATAGTATATATTACGAGCAACAAGGAGAATTTCCCTTACATTGCCAATAGTAATGAAGCACAGATAAAGACAGTCATTGGTCAGTGCCAACCAGGATGGGACACACAACAGTTACACTGCAAGCTGTAATGACTTGTATGGTTTTGTTAATGCAGATAAAGCATGTTTGCAAAGTTAAATGTTCACATTTCGAGGTTATTCAATATATTCTGTTATCACAAAATATATTTCTGACCAAGCTATGTCCACAGAGGAGGAGCATGTTACATGTTTATATTATGTTATTGTACTTTTTATGTTAATAAACTTGATTCTGAAATTTCAATAATGAACCCTCTGGTCAGTGGACTAGAAAAAGGCAAAATAAATGCACTTACCATTACCAAATTCTACACAGTGATAAATATGAATCATCAATCCATCCATCCATCCATTTTCTATACTGCCGATCCCTTTCGGGGTCGCCGGGGGTGCTGGAGCCTATCCCAGCCATCAACGGGTGAGAGGCGGGGTACACCCTGAACCGGTCGCCAGTCGATCGCAGGGCACAAATAAACAACCATTCACACTCACACCTAGGGGCAATTTTTACAGTCACCAATTAACCTAATGAGCATGTTTTTGGTCTGTGGGAGGAAGCCGGAGTACCCGGAGAGAACCCACGCATGCACGGGAAGAACATGCAAACTTCACACAGAAAGGCCCGACCTGGGACTCGAACCAACAACCTTGTTGCTGTGAGGCACGCGCACTACCTGCTGCACCACCCTGCAGCCCAGATATGAATCAATATGCAAAAATTATGGTGATGATATATTTTGCCATTTCCCCAATTCACAGCTTCTCCTTCTGCACACCTGTAGCACATCTGCAGGGTGTAGCAGACGTGCTACAGGGAAGATGCATGTGCGTGAAAAGACTCCCTGCTATTGTTAAAACAAACCTTGAGATTCATCGCAATTCATTATCTGTGTGTCTATATTTCCAAAATAGTATTACAAAGGGAAGGCAGTTTGAATGGTGTTGGTTCAGGTGTGAGACTGTATTTCTGATTACAACATGATTTCATGTCTGAATGCCTACTTAAATCCTTTGACTTCAGACCAGATCCTCCCTGCATTACAAAAAAAGCACCATTCTTTGTCATACAGGTTGTATGATAAAGATGTCATGTCGTCATTTTGTGGCCAATTTTCAGCAACAGCTGTTTTAGATGGAAGGCACTCAGGCGGATTCTAACCTGGAAGCATTTTGCTCAAAGTTAATTCTTTTCTTTGACTAAAACTACACTGAAATGTTTTGTGATTAAGTTGACTAAAATGTACTGAAATTAAGCATTAAACTGACTGAATAAGACCAACACACACACTTATGATCTCAGCAACAGAACAAAAAATAAATCTAAAAATAGCTGCACAAATTAGCATGAGTATACATGTTCTCTATGAATTCATCTAACCCTAACCCTTTTCTGGCTACCTTCTCCTGGTCTCAGCAGATAATCACAGATGTTATGTGCTTCTCAGTGGTCAAGGCTAGATGAGTCACCACCATCCCGGGCTCAGTAAGACAGTCAGAGCATCTTACTGGCATCAACTGCCATATGGAGACAGAAAGTAGATGAGATTTTGCTGCAGTGCAGGCACGCACGCACGCATGCACAGAAAGAGTGAAACTTTAAATCCACCATCAGTATGCTTAATAGACGTGAATCAAGAGGGGAAGGAAGCATCTGGAATGAAGGAGACATATTTGGACCAGCCGCGGGAAGCTCAGCGTACACAAACATGGCCTCGATCGTGTGGGACTGCTTCACCGTTTCAGAGGAAGACATTTCGCAAGCTATTTGCACCAAATGATCTGCAAACATTCGACGAGGAGGGAAAAAAACGTCAAGCGGTGACGGTGTTTTGAAAGCCTATGAAGACGCCTGCGCTGCTAAACAAGCTGCTAACCCAAAGCCAGCCACAAAGAAAGGCCCGGGGCTTGTTCCTATCGCCGCGGCATTTGAAAAATGCAATTTTGCCAGAGATGACCCAAGGGCTAAAGCGATCTGTGATTTCATCATGGAAATGATGGTGCTGGACGACCAGCCCTTTACCATCGTTGAAGATATGGGCTTTTGTCGGCTAGTAAACCACTTGGAGCCACGGTTTGTACTTCCAAGGTGCTGCTATTTTTCAGATGTATGTTTGCCTGCAAAATATGACATGATCAGCACACTCCTGCATACACTGATAGACGGAAATAAGGATGTACTCTTCACTACTGATTTATGGACATGTGATGTTAGATCTGTTAGCTTGTTAGGTCTGACAGCGCAGTGGCTGGATAAGGACTTCAAACTATACAGGGCTGTGTTGCATGCCCAGGAGCTCCCCAGTTCACACACAGCAACGCTGATCTGTGTTTGAAGATATGCTTCAGCGGTGGAATATAACAAAGGAGATGGCACATGTTGTCCTGCGAGATAATGGGCGCAATGTGGTAAAGGCTATGGATGACTGCGGGCTTACTAGTCTGGGCTGTATGGCCCACACTTTACAGCTTGCCGTGAACGAGGCTGTGCTGAGCAAAAGAGCTGTGTCTGACTGTATTGCCATCGGAAGAAAAATCATTGGACACTTCAAGCACTCCCAAGTCGCATCCACCGCCTTGGAAAAGTTACAGGAACAACTGCAAATACCCAAAACACGACTCCAACAAGATGTTTCCACCAGATGTAACAGCACATTCTATATGTTCAAGAGTGCAGCGTACGCCGTAGAATACAAATTACCTGCAACACTCAGTGCCCACCAAGGGACTCTGGCTGAAAACATCGACCCACGTGAACAGCTGACTAGATATATTAGCAAAGCCACAGCCACTGCTGCAGATGTGATCCCCTCCGTCCAAGCCTTAACACACCTGCTAAAGCAGACAGTTCCCACAGACCATGGAGTGAAAACCTCAAAGGATACCCTGCTGAACGCAATCCAAACCCATTTTGGTCACATCAAGGCCGAACCTCTGTATTATCTTGCAACACTACTTGAACCGAGGTACAAGAACCGCTACTTCACCCTTGCTTCAAAACAACAAGCAACAGAAATGCTGCGGGAAAAGTTGCACAGCATCAATGAAGACCGGGCCGCACACAGCAGTCCCCATTCAGACAACCCACTAGCAAAGAGGAGCAGGCCAGACAGGAATAACAACTCCTTGATGGGAATGTTTGTCGAAATACTCGAGGAAAACAGTGATGCTACTGCACACCAGGAAAACACAAGAGTGGATGCAGACGTATCGTTTTTATTTAAAATGTTTAATGTATACAACGTATAATGACAGGACATCTTCTCCTCTTGTGTTTTTAATACTATTAGCTCGAGTCATATCTGTCAGAGCCTACATTTCAGAAGAAGAAGAATCAGAGGGATAATCCCCTTTATTTGTCACACAATTGCATACATGCAACACACGCCATGCAATTTGGTGAAATTTGTTCTCCACCTTTAACCCATCCTGGTTGCCTTCCTCCGCAGCAGACCAGGAGCAGTGGGCTGCCATCCAACCGGCACCCGAGGACCCAATTTCTTTCATCACCATTGGTCAGGTGATGATCTTCTTGCATGTTTTTAGTGGGGGTATTTTTATGGAGGATACCCCAGGTGAGCACGGGGAGAACATGCAAACTTCACACAGAAAGGCCCTTTTTTCCTCGAGCAGCAGACACTGAAGGCATGGTGGAGGACACGCCACCAGCATTTGTGGACTCCTTGAGGCCTTTTCTTTTTGAATTTTGTATCTCCCATGTCTATCCACTGCAGTGGCATGGAGTAGAGTTAATTTAGGAAAGTAAAAGAGCACCTAAAAAAGGTGATCAATCCTGTGGTGCGATTTCACGCACCTGCATGTTCAGTCATAGGTCTGCGTGAGCTCATTCGTATGCACACGCCATCTGTCATTCATGTATTGTTTTTTTATTATTATGCACTTAACTATGACTAAAGTTTACATTTGATAAGCCATTTGAAAGAGAAAGTGTCGGTTCTTGACAGTTCTTGATTTTTGTTTTGTTAATAGTGGTGATGTCATGATATTTGGTTAGGACAAATCTACAGGTATAGTTTGTTAAATCCACCTCTGTTTGAGTCCTTCTTACCTCCAGGTGTGCACAAACTACAGTTGAATCTAAATTAAAAAAAAAAAAAACATAAATAAGTTATTGGTTATCGGTATTGGCTTGAAAAAAAATATATCGTGCATCCCTATACACACACACACACACACACACACACACACACATATATACAAAGTATATATATATATATATACACAAAGAAAGTATACACACACACACACACACACATACATACACACATACACACACACATATATGTGTGTGTGTGTGTATGTATGTATGTATGTATGTGTGTATGTGTGTGTGTGTGTGTGTGTGTGTGTGTGTGTGTGTGTGTGTGTGTGTGTGTGTGTGTATTTTTATGTATTTATTTATTTGGTAAATATCAGTGGGATTTTAAATGGGGTTCCTATGTCTGGGTTAGAACCTAGAAGTTCTGCCCTTGATTGTTGAGTTTTGTTGCCCATAGCAACAATACACCATGGCTCTTATATTGTGCTGATTGGTGATGTGATTTTTTTTATTATTATTCTGAATTTAATAAGAACATGCACAGAGGGAAGTAGTAACAAAGTCAAACATGTTTCCAATAAAAGCCTGAACTCCCAGCAGCCTAGACTAACAGGATGGTACAGTATGTATCAGATGTTTCAGATGTTGGTAGACATATGCTTTAAAAATCTACTGTTGGTCAAGCTGTGACGTTGTAGTCCAAAATGATGTTGTTGGTCTTGTTAAGTGCAACACAAATTACAAATTGGCACATGCATAGAGGTGTGCATCAAGAACAGCCTTTTTGATGGAATTCTCCAGAATTCTCCACATGAACCTTTACTCCATAGATAAACAGTATGGGTTTCCTCCCTCCATTGGTGTTATTATTCCCTCTCGGCTGAATACTAGTAAGCCTCTCCTTTCACTTAGCCTTTTGTTTGCTTTATCTGCTCTCAATTTGCTTAATATGTGTCCCTGTGAGGGCCAGCAGGCCTGGTGCTAGAAGGTTAGAACACAGTGGCAACAGAGTGGAGGACTTATTCAAAAGGACAGTCTGGAAAATGGATGACATTTCTGAAGATTCTGTTTTAGGAACTACAAGGTTTTGAATGAGACAACAGAAACCCGGGGCGGCACGGTGTCGCAGCAGGTAGTGTGCGTGTCTCACAGCAAGAAGGTCGATCTCTCCGGGCACTCCCACAGACTAAAAACATGCTTATTAGGTTAATTGGTGACTAAAATTGTCCTTAGGTGTGAGTGTGTGCGTGAATAGTTGTATGTCTGCATGCCCCGGCGATCAGCTGGTGACCCCGCCTCTCGCCCGTTGACGGCTGGGATAGGCTCCAGCCCCCGAAAAGGGATAGTCGGGTATAGACAATGGATGGATGGACAACAGAAACTCCTTCCTGTCCATCTCCTCCATCCTGTCACCACACATCACACATTCCTTGTTGTCACCACTTTACAAAGTACAGTGAATTCCTTGAATTCACTTTCTGAATCCCAGCTGACTCTGAGCCAGTTTCAGATGACACATTTGTGAGGAAAAACAATTTGGATATATATGTCATATGTTTTTGCTTTGCTTTTGCTTTTTTATTGTCATCTGATTTATTTTTTTTTAAATTAGAGCTATATTACTGCACACTCCACTCACTTTTAACACCTTATGCGACATCCAGAGTAAAACTGTCTCTTATGCCTGGATCAGACTACACAAATCTATCCCAATTTTGAGACGATTTTGTCATAGCCAATGTACTACCAACATCATGGCTGATGGTGACATGCTAAATTATCTGTCCTGCAGTGTCTGGGACACGCCACGACACCCCCCCAAAGCAAAGACGAGCATGTCAGAATTTTTCTGTCTTGACACGCGTAGTGTGACATCTCCCACGACTTGTTCCTGAACGTTTACCAATCAGCTACTGCCTCCAGAGCGCAGTCAGGTAACCATGAGAAAGAGGACGAGGAGGGATGCTGAGGTTGCTGCTGTCAGGTGGGACAACAAAAGAAAGGAAAAGTTTGTTGAGCTGTGTCTTTGTTGAGTCCCCCTGCCTGTTTGACGTTTCCTCGAGGGAATTCCAGAACCGAGTCAAAAAAGACAAATGTTGGTGAGAAATAGTGGAAGCACTTCATCAGCCAGATGAGTAGCTGCTGTGCTGTCATAACTTTATCCCTGGTCCTAATTGCAGAAATATGCTTGTTATTACTCCAGTAGCATATAGTTATCTAGCCACTAACTCCAGATCTGATGTTTAAGTAGCCTGTTTGATACAGCCAAGTCTGCTCCTTGTAGATTAAATAACTATGGAAATAAAACGACTTTATGTGAAACTTGTTGTACTTGTCCTAAGTGTTATCCTGATGTTGCCCAGTAGATGAATAAACAATGACCGAATTAGCCAAAGTTTACGCAGCTTCTTGCATTTGCTTTTAATGTTATAGTGCACCCACATCCGTTTTTTTCTTTCTTTTCTTTTTTTTGGGGGGGTACACAAGATGGCAGCATCACATACAACTCTTCTGTCACATGTTTGACAGTAGCTTCACCCACCTCTGCTATTTAATCTGATGTTGTGCGTGATCGTGAAATAAGACATGCTGTGATTGGTCAAGGTCATACATGTAGTCTTGACAGTCACCTGACCAGGACACGGCAAGAGTTTATGGCACTATGATCATTAGATCTGACACAGTCACCATCATGAAAGATAAAAGAAAATCATGTAGTCTGACCCAGGCTTTAATCAGTAACCTAAGCTGTTGTCCACATTATTGCTAAAAACAGACTCATGCTCTGAGTATGCTGTTTTGCTCTGCAAAGGATTCTGGGGGAGTGGTAGGGGGACTATGGGAGCTTATTCATTGGCACTTTACAGATATTTGTTTGCATTTGTCTGTTTTTAAACTTATGGCAATTTATAACCAATCACAACCTATTGTGGTTGCCGGGTGAAATGGCTTTTACAAAAATCTAACAGTGTCTCCAACAGTGTTTTAGTAAGCACAGTTTTCAAGTGGCTAGCAAACAGTCTCAATTCAATACTGATACCTCTATATGAGGCAAACAAGACCATCAGCCAGAGGACTGGTTATTACTACATACAGCAGTTATTCTACGTACCTGTCACCTGGGTCTGATTCCCCACAAGGTCAATTATTTAGGACCTGCAGATTTTGAGCCTTTGCTTAGATTTTTCCAGGTAAAGTTTCAAAGTGTGTAGGACATTAGTCAGTTAAATGGAATTATAATTACAATTAGGAATCATATTTTGCAACTATGGTTGATACTGGTGCAGGGTCAGCAAAGAGAAAAGGGTTAGAGTTAGGGTTTGAAAGGACTCAAAACTAATCCTGAATTGGCCCTCTTCCTCCTAAACAGGTATGTCATATTGGAAGTTTTGATAACTTTAATTTTATCAACAAAATTACCATAACCAAATGACTAAATCTGTTAGTTGTCAGTTTACATGTGACCTGGGTGTATGAACTGCGCTAAAACAAATGACCTGTCTCTCAATGTTAGCATGACAAATAATTTGTGTATTCAGTCATTCAGATCTACACGTTTTCTTCCTTAGTCCATGCTACACCCTTTCACCAAGATTCATGAAAATCAGTGCCCTAGTTTTTTGGTAATCCTGCTGACAAACACCAACAAACAAACTGACTGACTGACAAACATTTGTGTGCAGCATTCCTGCTTAGAATGTGCTTAGAATTATTCAATTTACCAATTATTCAATCGTGCAACTACTCTGGCATTTACACTTTTTCATTTCCATTATTATCTACTTCAATATTATGCCATTACTATTTACACTGTAGTTATATAGTGTCGTGTCCTACACATATTTCTATTTCTTTTTCTATTTTCTATTGGTATTGTTAATATATTGCAATATAATCCAAATATTTTTACATACTCTACTTTTTCTTAACCTGCATCTTTTTGCTTTAATTTCTCAATGCTGTTACATATTTCTATTCTAGAGTGGAGCAACTATAACCAAACTTACATTTCAGTAACTGTGACCAAATTTCACAGTGAAGTATTTCTGACTCGGATTCTCACATTTAAACCTAAACCAATTCATTCAAGCCCAGCTGTGAAGTTGCCTATTCTTTGTCTGAGTGTTATCAAGAATGTTTTGTCCATATGATTACACCTGAGAAAGATCTGCCACAAGACGCAGTGCCAGATCTGCATGCGACTGCATGTAAGCTGCAGTTTAGTTTAATTGCCAATAAATCTCAACATAAACACAGTAAGTTTATCAAAGGAGCCGACAAGCTGACTGTGTGACAGAGTTTGCAAGGAACCCCAGGGGAGGGTTCACACCTCCCCTGGAGGAGAAGTCCTCACAAAAACTAGTGTAAAATGTCACATTGTCAGTGAGTTCATCCATATCTGTTGCAGCAGCCTCAGAAACACTCCAGTCAGTGCAGTCAAGCAGGCGTGTAGGTCCAGCTTTGTGTCAGTGGTCCATCTTTTCAAAGTCTTAACTATAGGCTTAGCAGAGTTCAATTTCCATGTGTAGGATGGAAGAAGATGGACCAAAAAGTGAACAGAGTCCCAAAGCTGCACAGTTACAGAATGATATTCGCTCAGTGGTCTAGTTTGTTATTGTTGCTTGTGGGACACTTCATGTGCTGTTTGTGTTTTGGCAGTCCATGGGTGAGGTTTGTTCTGTTGAAGTGAACAATTCTCCTCCATGTTAGTAATCAGCCAGGTGTTGTAAAACCTCACTAACACAGGCCTGAGGTGGGATGTCAACACCAACCAGGTGTTTTAGGTGAGTGCTGCAGGATTTATTCAACACTGACATCTGTATACCAACCTTTGTTAAAATGGAAGCAGACTCCACCTCCCCTGGGGTTCCTTGCAAACTCTGTCACACAGTCAGCTTGTCGGCTCCTTTGATAAACTTAATGTGTTTATGTTGAGATTTATTGGCAATTAAACTGAACTGCAGCTTACATGCAGTCGCATGCAGATCTGGCACTGCGTCTTGTGGCAGATCTTTCTCAGGTGTGACAAGCTGTCACCTGGGGGGTGTTCCAGGTAGGATGTTCAACAAACTATCCCTGAACTCTGAGTTGACTTACTCTGAGACGGGAAACTCTGAGTATCCGGTTCCAGAACAGCTGATCTGAGTTGACCCTACCTACACGTAGCAGGGTATTTTGGAAAACGGACATCAAAAATAACATCGTGCAGGCGAGAGTGTAAACATGGGTCGCTCACATGACGTTAAGTATTCAGTCGCATGTTGTGACGTTTCAGAACCTAAAACGCTGTTTAACCCAGTTTACACGCCGCGTTTTCAGAAATCTCCACTTTGGCCAGAGTTTTTAAAAATGATCGTTTTCTGTGAAAAAAACTCCATTTGCATGTAAATGAATGAAAACCTATTTCCCTAAGTGTAAACGGGATCTTAACCTTGAGTTGCGCGCGTGCACAACCACTATAAAAAGCCATCATCAGTGGAACCCCTATACCACGAGTCACCATGACAACTGAAAAAAAAAAAAAGAAAAAAGATCAAGTTATTTTACTTCGATGGAGCTGGAGGTAGGCTGCATGGTGGAACAGCAGGTGCACGTGCCTCACAGCGCGTGCCGGTTCGATTCCTGGGTCGGGCCTCTCTGTGTGAAGTTTGCATGTTCTTCCCGTGCATGCGTGGGTTCTCTCCGGGTACTCCGGCTTCCTCCCACAGACCAAAAACATGCTCATTAGGTTAACTGGTGACTCTAAAATTGCCCCTAAGTGTGTGTGTGAATGGTTGTGTGTTTGTGCCCTGCGGTCGGCTGGCGACCGGTCACACACCAGGGTGTACCAGGCCTCTCACCCGTTGACGGCTGGGATAGGCTCCAGCACCCCCCGCAACCCCGAAAGGGATACGCGGTATAGAAAATGGATGGATGGATGGATGGATGGATGGATGGATGGATGGATGGATGGATGGATGGATGGATGGAGTTGGAGGTCTTATTGCAGGCCTATGTGGAGTATGAGCACATATTTCGGCGTAAATATATCACTGCTGCAGCAGCGAAGGAGAGAGAAACGGCATGGGAGAAAAATTGCTACCCGAGACAACGCGTAAGTTTGAATGTACTACTCCACTGACTAAACATTTAACCGTACTTAATATCGTAGCATACAGTTATTTCATTTAGGTGCAATCCAACAGCGGAGAAAGAAGCAGCGAAAAATGAAATATAAAAACATCATTCAAAAAGGTAAGGCATATTTTGCTAGGCTATGATTGTACTTACTTTGATTTTAATTTTATTTTTTAATTGACTTAGACTATTAAACAAAGTAGATATTAATTCAGTGGCTACTTCAAGTAGTAATTTAAACTCCTAACAACATGTTGTTTTAAAACATCATCTCACTAAATACCCCTGTAGGATTTAAATGTCGCCCATAAGTTTCCCACTTACGAGTGAAGGAGTTTTATAGAGTCCACATCATGAAGAGTATAGAGAAAAGTGAAAAGGAAATGGTCTATTTGGATCGCCAGATTAGAAAAACAGACCTTGAAATTCTATTACTGGAACGGCAGTTGAGGTGGATGCACTTCACAGGTGAAATATGTTAATGGATGGAACTATATTACAAATCCTAACTGCTGCTTTTGTACTTTTAGGGAATAAAGAAGACCAAATCACATGTGAATTTGTCTTTATTTGACTGTTTTAATCAAAAGTAATTTCTGCTGTTTAGGTCTCTTACAGCCCTTCCATCCTGCATGTCTGCAGGGTGGATGGGATGGTCATCCTCAGGGTCATTCATTTGTACGGCAGGGTGTTGCTCTCCTCTAATAGTTTCAATATTATGGAGAACAACACATGCCACAATTATGTCACATGCCCTCTCTGGGGTGACCCTGGAACCTGGATTTGAGTATGTCTATGGCCATCTCAACCCGGGCTCCAGTCCTGCAGTGGGCCACATTAAAACGTTGTTGGGGCCCCGGCTCAGGGTCAGGGTAAGGGGTCAACAAAATGGGCTGACATGGATAGCCTCGAACACAGTAGGTAGCCATCAAACACTCCTGTAATTATAGAGGACATATTTGAACGCATTAAGAAGGGAGACAGAGAACATTTGTACAAAGTTTTAGCTTCCTTGCACGTGCAAATCTGTTGCTCAGACTACACTCCCAGTAGATCCGGGAATCATGTACAGAGCCGGGCCACTTGGCTTCTACATTTGTAATGATGTAGGCTGCATCACATATGATCTTCACAGTGCAGACAATGGCATGAGTTACAGTGTATTATAATGCATACATTTTCATGTACATATTTTTTAAGATGGTAGGTCATAAACCTGGACATTGATGCTGTGAAAGGATTTTCTATTCACATAGTCCTTCGTTTTCTGCAGGCGCAATAACAGGAATTTGTGTCTCATCTATATATCCTATCACATTTGGAAGCCCTGCAAAATGACAGCTAATTAAGCTACTGAACCCACTCTGAGGTCACAGCAGAATGTATATCATAATTTAAAATAAAAGAATATATGATTTCTGCATCAGTCACCAGTCACTACCATCATTGGTAACAGGCGTTTAAGTGCGAGGGTCACTTTCCTCACAGATCTACACACTGGCCCTGCGATCGGCTGGCGACCAGTCCAGGGTGTACCCCGCCTCTCGCCCGTTGACAGCCGAGATAGGCTCCGGCCCCCCCGCGACCTCGAAAGGGATAAGCGGCATAGAAAATGGATGGATGGATGGATCTATACACTGTTGCCTTTCCTAAGTGCTCTGCATCCTCAATGTTGTACAAAAAACTACCGTTTGCAAAAAAAAAAAAAATGTAGCGCTGTACACAAAATTTGCTGTGATGTGAGCGCACGTCTGCGGTGTGTGAGGTTGGTGATGTATGGCTGGAGAATGTTATCAAGATAAATTATACCGTTTGATGAAAAGCGGTAGCGTTTGAACAGATATTCCTCTCGAAATGACGGGACATCTAATCTGGGTCGGAAGATTCTCTCACAACGTAAAGCGTTTCAAATCAGTTGGGCTTCGATATCAATCGGATTGGGAATGAACGGGCAATCCATGTCTACCAGCTTTCTTCAAGTGGGAGGAGACAGGTAGAAACTCAGCGTTTCTTAAAGTAAACCTGCCAGCAAAGAGGTTATGTTCACAGAGTCTGTTACCATGGTGACTGAGTTTCAGTTACCTCTCTTTCTGGAACAGAAAACTCCCTCATCTCAGGCTTAACTTACTCTGAGTTTTCACAGAACCCGCTTTCTAGAATAACCCCCTGATGAACAGTAAGCAAGTCATACAGTGTCACCAACCGTCTGACGCCTAATCGCCTCATCACTCACTGTCACTGTCGACATGAATACCTGCACATTGTAAATTTATTGTATATACTGTTTATTGCCTCACCATTTGTACATTGTTCATTGTTTATTTTATATTTTTGCACTGCTTAACTTATTGTTTGGTCTTTTGGGTATTTTTGTCTTTTTGTTGCGTTGAGCTGTATGTCTTTTTTCCTGTCAGTACATTGAGTCCAATGTTTAAACTGAATTCCTTGTATGTACACATACTTGGCAAATGTAGCCAGATTCCGATTCTGAACTGAAAAGTACAGGTGTAAAAATCAAAAAGGCATCCATGGGCTACTGTTTGTTGCTTATGCTGTCAGGCAGGGGTGGGCAAATTCATTCCACAAAGGGCCATGTGGCTGCAGGTTTTTGTTCCAACCAACCAAGAGCACACAGTTTGACCAATGAGCTGTCTGAGGACTGAGATCAGTTGATTAAATGAGTCAAGTCTGGTGTGCTGCTGCTTGGTTGGAAAAAAAACCTGCAGCCACACAGCCCTTTGTGGAATGAATTTGCCCACCCCTGCTGTAAGGTCATGTGGCCTCTACAGAGGAGTGTGACAGGACACAGCATCCATGTCACAGTCAAATCAACATGGGCTGCAGACGTGCGCAATTAGACTGCAGATTTTAGCACCACAGTCACAGGGAGACACAAGAATAGAAAGAGAATGCCAAAATGTAGAGGACAGCACATGTTAGGATGGCAAACATGGTGAGACATTATGATGTAACATCACAGTACCTTCATCATATTGATGAAGCGGCGCTTGCCATCACATCCTGCTGCTCCCTTACTCCCACACACACTAAACACAGACAGGCATTTGTCATGCATGGATGGATATGTGAAATTAACCTAATAGCTGCACCATTACAATCACAGTGTGTAAACACAGGCTCCTAGCTAAGGCTGCATTCTCAACCAGTGGTGAGCAAACCGCACACACACACACAGGTTAATAAACTCTGGATCTAATTAAACATTCATAGCTGCCCTGTCCAGTTTCATGCTGCCTCATGTTAAATGCAAGACCTGGTCTTTCATTTTCTACACGCACCCTCAGTCGCTTATCTTAATATTAGCAAGGCTGACATCATGGCAGATGTCTTATGTAAGTCAGTACTGACTTAACAACAATCTGCATTGTCAGCTTCATCGACCATCATCTCCACCTGATCTTCTAATACAACAATTGTTCTCCAAAATAAAGTGCCACTACATGCTGGCTCCAAATCTCAGATCAGTTTTTCAAAAGACATGATACGTCAAACTGCACAGAAAAGAAACGAGAGTGGAAAAAAACATCTTTGAAACTTGGCTGAGGTGGAAAAGTTGGTGTATTGATAAAAGACAAAATTTGACAAAGTGCAAAGGAAATAGGCTTAACATAAATAATGTACATGAAGCATGTGACTCAAACATCCAATGAAGGCTGCATTTTAGTGAAGAAACAAAAACAGCAGAAGAATAAAACATGAGATCCATGTGATGTGATGAGAAGACTAACATTAATCAAATCAATACTTGAAACAAACAGAAATATCGTATGTCCATTGTGTGTTCTACGTTGTTTTTCACTTTCTGTGGTTTGACTGGCACTCATTTAATCACGTCATCTTGCTGCATACTTTTCCTCTGTTAAGGCATAATGGCACCTGTCTGGGGAATTTTTGCCACCCAAGGGTGAGTGATATGACCGCAAATTTATATCACTGTTTTGTTTTTGTTTTTTTGGTAAAAGGATACTCCACTCAAGGCATGAATCTAGCTCATTTCAGCCTATTAATAATGTAAGGATGCACATTTTAGGAAAGAAAAAAGGATTCAAAAATTGATGTGTTTATTGGCTCCAAATAAGAGTGAAAATGAGGTATAGCAATACATGTATTGGAAGAAATAGACAAAGGGTAGGATTAGGCATTTTAACAGCATTTAGTTGGTAGAAAACCCAATGTATAATATGTAAGTACAATTGTACCATGGGGCATGTCTACCAAGTTATATTCTTCATTACTATTAAGCTATTTAAATATAGCAGCAACAGACACAGATACCAGTGCTGCACGTAGCAGCACTGTCCTGCCAAAAAGTGATCGTCCACCAAAAAGCTGTCTGTTTGGAAGATATTTAAACTGGTAAAAAAAAGACTGCAGTTGTTATAATGTGCAGCACGGTGGCACAGCAGGTAGTAGGCGTGCCTCACAGCAAGAAGTTAATTGGTGACTCTAAAATTGCCCTTTATGTGTGTGAGTGTGAGTGTGAATGGTTGTTTGTCTTGTGTGTTGCCCTGCGATCGACTGGCGACCGGTCCAGTGTATACCCTGCCTCTTGCCCGTTGACAGCTGGGATAGGCTCCAACCCCTGCACCCGGAAAGGGATAGGCGGTATAGAAAATGGATGGATGGTTATAATGTAGCTGGGGCAGCGAGCCCAGGTAGGTAGAGCGGTCGTCCAGTTATGAGAAGGTCGCTGGTTCAATCCCTGGCCTCGGCAGTCCACATGCCGAAGTATTCTTGGGCTAGATACTGAACCCCAAAAACTGCCCTAGATGCTGCACCATCAGTGTGTGAATTCATATACGTCGCTTTGGATAAAAACATCTGCCAAATGACTAACTGTAATTGTAACTGCAGCAGGTGAAACAATGCAGGTGACATAATGAATGGTCATAAGGATAATTGCAAAACAGATCATTTCAGTATACAACCCATCCATTAATCATGTTGACTAGAGTCTACTTTTCAAATATAGGCCTGAACAAGAACATTACGCATATTAAATGCACAGACATACACTTACTATTACCATAGACAAAAGGTTTTGTATATTTGCAAGTTAGGACTGTATGATCCAGATAAAGGCAGCTGCAGATGCATAAACTGGGCAAGGGAATCAGTTTGATCCTATTATTATGCATTTCACTGTGCTTAGAAGGACTCTTGTCTTTCACACTTCCTTCCACAGCCCAGGAAACAACATTTCCTGTTTATGTTCAATGACTTTCTCTCTAACTTTCTCTTGATACAAAATTCTGTTTAGTTCAGTTATCTAAACTGCTCCACTTCTAAGAAGTTTGCCGTCAATAAACAAAGCACCATGTCCAACTTGGAACGACTATGAATATTATGATATGAAGAACAGGAATATAAATTGTTCAGCTGTGAGAGCGGCAACTGCAGCCAGGCTGGAGGCTGACACTGGCAGCATGGAGACATCTTTTATCTGCCTTTGTGTTGCGTAGCAGCACGTGCTGGCCTGTCTGTCTACTCAGATACCAAGTGAACTCCTTATCATCATCATATTATCATGCTAAGTATTCCCTGTGGCAGCCAGCTGTGAAAATCCAATGAATTTAAACAAGCACAGTGCGTTTCATCCCAGAAGGACAGACACAGTCAAGAGTGACGATGTCTCTGGGCTTTCCTGTTAGTGTGAGCCTGTAATTCCTGTAGGTCACACATGACATCATTATGTGGCCGACCACCAGTGTTCTCTTTAGAGCAGTGGTTCTCTACTGGTCTGGCTTCGGGACCCACCATCACCCCTTAATGACAATTTTGAAAGTTTTCAAGTTTTGCTCATCCACCACATTTCTGATGACAAAGTGTGCTTCAATCATAAAACACTGAATTCAGAAACATAAAAAATAGATAACACAGAATTTGGGAAAAAATGAAAACAGATTTCATAGAAGCCTTTACCTGCAGCTGCTGTTGTCCAATGATCTTCAGTGTTTCCACAGTGGGGATGCTGATAAACAGTGCACTTAGGTTATGATCAGGTAACAGGGGTTACCGCTCATATGACCACTTGTGATCAGCGTACTACACTGAAGTCATGTATTGATATCTGAGCCAGTTCCATTTACTAATGAAGACCACAAGATGCAGCTGAAAGCTCTTAAAGCTAGTAAGTTAGTCTTTTAGCTTAGACATTTTGTAAGAGAATGTCTATGCTCATCCAACATTCTGCTGCACACCTATAGTGGATAAACATAATAAAATGAACACCTGTGGAATATGGTATGAAAGGCATCACAAAGAGGTGCTGAGCATATTTATTAGCCTGATTAGAAGACAGAAGTGCAGTTTCATTTTCATTTCATTTTTCAGTCTGACGTCACGTTCATGTTAGCCCATTTCTACTTGGTAGGAGTATCTTACTCCAACTCATCAGTAATGACTGACGTATTCATCTACTCATTGCTATTTGAGGCTGTGGTAGCTGCTGCTAGAGCAGTTAACATAATGGTTGTCATGTCTGTCAAACACATACCTCAACTAACAAGAACCTGCACAGCTTTGTGGATCTGATCCACACTCACTGCTGTTTCTGTTTCAATGGACTCTTGCTCTAGTGGAGGAGGATGTCACCCTCATTCATAATCCCACCTATAACACCAACCATAATTAACACACTCATGAGGATTCTTGTAGCACCAGTAGCATGTTTTGATTTTTCATGAATACAAGAGTAAGACTCAAGGCACTTCCGGTGGCTCGGCAACCAGTATGGCCGCATAGAAGAGAGCTCCTGCATCGGCTGAAATAAAAACCCCGCAATTCAAGTCTGTGACTCGGTGAAAAGTCTTATATAGTCAAACAACAATGAGTGGGGGACAAGGAAGGAAAGGGAGGAACACGACTCGAGGCAATAAGGAACTAGAAACCCATACAAACGACAACATGAACAAGGCCCTTGTAAGTGAAGATGGCGAGGAGATGGAGGACTCCCCAGCCACGCTAAACTCCCTTCGCAAAGTGGTGAGCGAGGCCGTAGCTGAAGGCACGCGGGAACTTAAATCTGAAATGAAAAGAGAGATGTCGCAAGTTCGACGTAGCTTTTGTGAGGACATGAAAGTGCAATTCGAAGAGCTAAGTGCTGAAATCAACCAGCAAGTCAAAGCCGCCACTGGCAAGATCGAGGAGCTAGCTAAACGTCTGGGAGAGGTGGAGAAGGACGTGGCGGGGAGAGAGCCGTGGAACATCTGCGTCAAAGACACGCTTATCCAGCTGCTGAATAATTAAAAGTCAATTCAGGCCAAGATCGTCGACTTAGAGTATAATAGAGTATAATATTCGGATCTACGGCATCCCCGAGAAGGCAGAGGGCACATCTATGCTACGGTATGTGGAAAACATGATTCAGTCAGAACTGGGGGACACTACAGGCCTGCGACAGGGGCAAAGTTTGGGGATTGAAAGAGCCCATAGAGCGCTAGCTTCGCAGCCACCTGACAGCGCACCTTCGCGCTCCACAGTGGTCCAATTTGTACAGTTCACAGTGAAAGAAAAAGTCCTCCAGGCCGCCTGGAAGAAAAGCATCTATATCCAGGGGAAACGTGTGTTTTTCGACCATGATTATGCTGAGGCTGTGCAACAAAGGAAGAAGGAATACGCGCCAGTTAAGCGGACACTCAAGGAGAACAGGATCCGCTTCCAAACTCCTCTTACTCGGATGCGCGTGCACTTTGATTCAGGCACGGTCACATTCAACAGCGCTGAGGAAGCAGCAGTATATCTGAGGAAGCGGGGCCTGTCCGTGCAACCGATACCGGGGAGAAGACACAAGGACGTCACCGCGGATATCATCACGAATCTTATGCCGTGGAGCGCGGCCGGACCGGGGAGCGCCGGGAACGCGCAGGACTACCAAGAGAGCATACGCGAGAGGCTCAAAGGTTTCCAGAGGCAGGTCAGAGTGGATGTTTTAACGAAACCCTCTTGAATCCCTCTGGACTGGAAGCCCTGTTCTGTTGTACTGCTATGTTCACTACAAGTTTTGTGGATGTTCTATCATGTTTTGTGTGTTACTTGAGGTCTGGGATTTGTTTTTTTTGGGTACAGGTATACATGCTTGAAGTGTTTAACAAATATGCAATACTATAATGTACAGTTGTTGAATGTTAATGGTATAAACAGCCATCCAAGGAGTAAATTGATTGCCAAGTTAAAACGGGAGAAAATCAATGTCGCTTTTTGGCAGGAAACACATTTGACTAACGCGGAACACGATAAATTGAAGAACATGGGCTTTAGAAATAGCTTCTTCTCATCATGTAGGACAGGGAAAAAGAGTTGCAATATTAATTCCTAATTCGATAGGATTTGAACTGGTTTCAGAACATAAGGATAAGGAGGGTATTTTAGGATATTTTAGGAATATATTCAATTTGATTGCCACAGAAACTTACGGCACCCTTATATGTGCAGGGGATTTTAATGTCCTTTTGAATCCCAAGTTGGACACAACGAAAAAAAGAGGAAAAAGAAAAATAGAAAAAGAAATAAACAAAATATTGCAGGAATTAGGGTTGATTGATATGTGGCGGTACTTACATCGATTTGATAGTGAATTCACCTTTTATTCTGCGAGACATAATATTTATTCAAGAATCGACTACTTTCTCATGTTTAATAAAGACTGTCACAAAGTAAAGGGATGTCAACTTGGACACAGGGATATCTCCGACCATTCTAGCCTGAATTTGAAATTACAATTGGATGAAAGGCCAAAAACCACATTATGGAGGATGAATACAAGTCTATTGAACAAGAACTCATTTAGAATAGGAATGACTGCAGAATTAGAATCATACCTAGAATTTAATGATAATGGGCAGGTCAACCCGGCTATACTTTGGGATGCATCTAAAGCCTTCCTTAGGGGAAAAATCATAGCTTTGTCAGCAGAGCTAAAAAAGGTTAAAGCCAAAAAAACTGTCGGATCTGCAAGAAAAACTAAAGAGTCTGGAACAAGCTCATACTATTAACAAGGACCCATCTACATTAGAGCAAATGAGGCCAGTTAAACAGGAAATTGACAAAATCCTCAGTGAGGAAATTGAGAAGAAACTCAAATATCTGAAGCAAAGGTACTACGAAGTGGGAAATAAGGCCTCCAAACTACTTGCTTGGAGGCTTAGAAAACAGCAAGTAGAAACCACAATTCATAGAATTAGGAACCCCCAAACAAACAAAATCATTACAAAACTGGACGGCATCCAAAAAGCATTTGAAACATACTACAAATCATTATATACACAACCAGACAAAGCAGATAGGCTAACAATTCAAACTTTTTTAGACTCACTAGTTCTCCCCTCAATTGGCAAAGTTCAAAACGAAGCACTTGTATCAGAAATTTCTATAGAGGAAATAAACAGCATAATTTCAGGCCTGAAAGTTAACAAATCTGCAGGATGTAATGGATACCCTGCAGAGTGGTATAAATGCATGAAGGAGCCACTGCTTCCTTTATTACAAGCCTCTTTCAATTACACTTTGAAGGAAGGAAGTGTCCCACCATCATGGAATGAGGCATTTATATCAATCATACCAAAGGAGGGGAAAGATAAAATGTACTGTAAAAACTATAGACCCATCAGTGTTTTGAACACGGATTATAAAATTTATGCAGCCATATAGACCAAGAGATTGGAAACAGTAATGCCTTCCTTAATAGAAGAGGACCAGACTGGCTTTATAAGGAACAGACAAACACACGACAACATAAGGAGAGCCCTCCATGTAATTAGTCACATTTCTAAAGAACAAGTGAGTGCGGTCCTTCTCAGCCTTGACGCTGAGAAGGCCTTTGACTCAGTCGGCTGGGACTTTTTGTTTCAAGTTATGTCCAGATTTGGGTTTGATGATTCATTCTTACAGTGTATTGGGACCCTTTACTCCTCTCCAACAGCAAGGATTAAAATTAACGGAAGTCTCTCAAATCCAATAAGATTACAACGAGGATGTAGACAGGGGTGCCCTCTTAGCCCCACACTTTTCAATCTGTTTATCGAACCCCTAGCCCAAGCTATCAGGGGGGAGACCACCTTGGAGGGTATACTTGTAGGGGAGGTTGAAAATAAAATTTGCCTTTATGCGGATGACGTATTGGTGACACTGAAAAACCCTGAATCTGGTATTCCGGTACTTATGAATATTCTGGGGATGTATGGGAGTTATTCTGGTTATGTGCTTAATGTTCAAAAAACTCAAGTATTATCTGCCTTGTCTTAAGGATTACTATTTGTCAGCTCAACTGAGGCCCCTATGGTGCTGGTGTAATCCAGTTTATGAAGCAAAATGGAAAGAGATTGAGTTGTCATTAATGGACATACCTATACAGTCTGCACTGGGATGCCTCACAAGAATAAGTGAAGTTCTTCAGCTCCAAAATCAGTAGGTTGTTTTTTCAGTGAACCTGTGGCTACAAGTGGTTAAGAGATTTGACCTCCACAGAGAGATGACGCTGCTGTGCTGGCCCACATACGACCCGCACTTCATCCCAGCCCTGCTGGACCATAGATACAGAAGGATGGCCGGACAGGGCATAACCTCTTTGTGTCGGATAGTAACAAATGGGAACTTTAATGACATCGAGGACATGTGTCGGACTTATGAGCTGGACAAAGGAGATTTCTTTCGGTGCCTACAGATACGCAACTTTTTTCTAAGAGAAGTCAGGAGTAATGTCTCTCTGGAGCACTCCAAAATAATTGGGGTATTTATTGATGCTCATAAGTCAAAGAACACCAAAGGCATCGTGGGTAAGCTATACAAGGCTTTCATTTCAATGAATAAATCTTCAACAGGTTATATAAAGGAACGCTGGGAAAAGGAATTAAACATTGTAATAACTGAGGATATGTGGAGCAATGCTTGGGAAACCCGGTCTACTACTACAAGTTCATTCTTCTGGAGAGACTTCTACTGGAAAGTTTTGACTCGTTTTTTTATTACCCCTTACCAAAAATCAAAATCAAGTGGGATACAACACTTTTGCTGGAGGGAATGTGGTTCTGATAGGGCAGATCATGCACATCTCTTCTGGCTGTGCCTGCGGGTTCAGCCCTTTTGGAGGGGGGTGAATAACTGAATATTAAAAATCCTGGACCTGGACGTTGGTCTCTCTTTCAATGTGCTGTGACCTCTGTAAAAGCGACAGATATCTCCTGAAGATATTTACTGTGGCCAGTAAGAAAACAATAAATAAATGCTGGCTTCAAAAGAACCCCCCCCCCCCACTATAACTGCCCTTACCAGTGTAATCAACTCTATCCGTCTGATGGAGAAAATGACTTTTAACCTCCGACTACAAAAAGAGAAGGGAGATATATTATGGAACAAGTGGGACTGTTGTTACCAAATAGACAATGAGTGACTGCTGTATCTCCTGGACACTTCTTGAATTTGATATGTACCTGTGACTGTTCTCCCTCTTTATTTTACCTATAGATTGTATTACGTATTGTCCCAGACCTCCTTTGTTTTGTTCGTTTGTGTGTTATTTTATGGTAAAAACAAAAAAATAAAAGTGTTAAAAAAAAAAAAAGAGTAAGACTCAAAAATCACTTGATGGCTCTCTTTCTCATTAACAGCCTACCTGTGCCAGCATAATCTATCAATCTATGTACATAAATCTCATCCAGCATGTGCAGATTGTAGTGATGCTGTGCTCGCTGTGAGTCTTCACACTCCACCTCATTTCCTTCAATCACGATAGATGCACTCTCCCCTCCTTGACAATCATTTAGCTGTAGCATTATGTTCTCTGTCTTCTGCCAGAAGCTCCTCAGGATTCACATCTGTAAAATGAATAAATTAGGAAAACTACAAAATTTCCTGACAATGTCAAGGCGCAGGTAGTGCGCGTGCCTCACAGCAAGAAGGTTGCTGGTTCGATCCCCAGGTCAGGCGGGGCCTTTCTGTGTGAAGTTTGCATGTTCTTCCCGTGCATGCGTGGGTTCTCTCCGGGTACTCCGGCTTCCTCCCACAGAGCAAAAACATGCTCATTAGGTTAATTGATGACTCTAAATTGTCCGTAGGTGTGAGTGTGAATGTTTGTTTGTCCTTGCATGTGGCCCTGCAATTGGCTGGCGACCGGTTCAGCGTGTACCCCGCCTCTCGCCCATTGTAGCTGGGATAGGCTCCAGCCCCCCACAACCCCGAAAGGGATAGGCAGTATAGATAGGCGGTATAGATAATGGATGGATGGATGATCTAGGGAGGAGTGATATACCTAAAACTTACTTCATATAAGCCTGTGAATATTCTCATTCATCCAGGTCATTGTAAGCTTCAGGGCATTCAATCGATCGCAACTGGACTTTGTCATGACACCACAACAAGTCCCAATAGTTGATCTGATCACGGCAACAGAATCAGCTATAAAGAAAAAGAACCTAACAGAAACAGAAGGTGAACAGCTCAGGTTGAAAGTGTCGGCAGCTCTCTCTAATGCTAAACCTAAACCTCCCCTTTCAAACCTCACCTATGAGGAAAGAAAAGCTGTGGCATCACTGAGCAAGGACGAAAACATCACAATCTTGCCAGCAGACAAAGGGAGATGCACGGTAATTCTAAACACAAATGATTACCAAGACAAGATTCTTTCACTACTCAATGACAGTAACACATATGAATGCCTGAAACGAGACCCAACCAGTGGGTACAAGAGAACAATCATAGAATATCTGCAAAGTTTACAGAAAGGCGGAGCCATTGACCGTTTACAATATCACAGGTTATACCCACAAGAGTCCATCCCAGGCATCTATGGACTCCCAAAAAATACACAAAGAAGGAGCGCCTCAGACCTATTGTCAGCAGCATCAACTCTGTGACATACAACATTGCTAAGTTTGTGGCCAACATCTTAGCACCACTGGTTGGCAATACGCCACACCACATCCAGAACTCTATGGACTTTGTAAATAAGGTCCGGGACTTAAAACTAGACCCATCAGAAACAATGGTTTCCTTCGATGTCACATCGTTGTTCACATGCATTCCAACTCAGGATGCAGTGGAAACAGTGAGGCAGCAGTTGTTACAAGACAACACTTTGCAGAACAGAACTACCCTTAACCCAGAGCAAATATGCAATTTACTGGAACTCTGTATCAGTATCAGTATCCCCCATTGTGGCTAATCTGTACACAGAGAACATGGAAAGAATGGCCCTGAACTCTTTCAGTCATTGGTACAGATACGTGGATGACACATGGGTAAAAATCCAAAGCCAAGAAGTGCAAGCCTTCACCGAGCACATTAACTCAGTGGACAAGAACATCAAATTCACTTGAGAGGATGTCAAGGACATGAGTTTGCCTTTTTTGGACTGTGATGTCCACATTGGAGAGAACAGGAGCCTCCATACTGGGGTTTACAGAAAACCTACTCACACAGACCAGTACCTCCTTTTTGACTCACATCACCCACTGGAACACCAACTAGGTGTTATCAGAACTCTCCAACACAGAGCTGATAATGTTCCAACCAGCCAACAGGCCAGAGACAAGGAACACAAACACCTGAGGGATGCTCTCAAAACTTGTGGTTATCCCAGCTGGTCTTTTGTGAAAAGTTCAGCCGCTTCCAGAAAGAAGAGGGTGACAGAGGAAGAAAAGAGAGACAGACGGCATAACATTGTCATTCCATATGTGTCTGGTGTATCAGAGAAACTCAGGCGAATCTTTAACAAACACAACATCCCGGTACATTTCAAACCTGGGAACACTCTCAGACAAAGGCTGGTGCACCCCAAAGACCGGACACTTCATACTCAGAGGAACAATCTGGTGTATGCAGTCCAGTGCAGTGAGGAATGCACAGACTTATAGATTGGGGAAACAAAACAGCCACTGAGCAGACGCATGGCACAACACAGAAGGGCTAACTCTTCAGGTCTAGACTCAGCTGTTTACCTGCATCTCAAGGAGGAAGCACACTCCTTTGAGGATAAAAATGTGCATATTCTGGACAGAGAAGACAGATGGTTTGAAAGAGGAGTGAGAGAAGCCATCCATGTCAAGGTTGAAAAACCATCTCTGAACAGAGAGGGAGGTCTGAGACACCACCTATCTCCCACATACAATGCTGTCCTTTCATCTCTTCCAAAGAGATTCAAAAATTTAGCCTCTGAAAATAAACAACAAAGCCATTCACACATGGCTCAAGGAGCCTCCCAATGACAAGAATGGGACACTAACGAGGCAGACGACTGTCGCTGACACCCAAGGGTCGCACCCTACCCCGCCTTAATGGGGGATCGTTTGCCTCACAATAGAGTGATACCATCCTTGGTTTTGGGGGTTGGCCTCACTCAGAGGATAAATACTTGAACCTAACACCATTTCATTGGACTAGAGCTGTCCTATCTAGTCCGGTGCGCATGAACTGATGAAGCCTGCTCGGATGAGAGGCGAAACGTCGTCCAAGACAAACTGACAAAGTCCAGTTGCGATCGATTGAATGCCCTGAAGCTTACTTCATATAACTTACATTGTGCTTGTTTTGAGCAGCCGTACCAGATTTGTGGAGAGCTCACTGCAAATGAATGAGCCACTCAACATCATTTCAATGCTACTGCAAATTGTCAAATAAGAGCCAGTATTAAAATGCAAATTAATGCTGGGGCAACACTGGGTGACATTACCCATCCAATGAGGACTTAAAGTAAATTATAGATTTAATACAATGTACTTTTCCACAGCACTGATTGCATCAGTGCAACAAGAGTTAAATCACACTCACCACTCTGCTGCTCTGATTTTCTTGGTCTCCTTCAAACTAAACATTTCCATCACCTTCACAAACAACATACATATATTGTCTTCTGATCTGATGCCTTTATTGGCAGGACAACATTTTTCAGTGCAGTTCCCTACCTCCTGACTGATGGAGGAATCAGATAAGTTTCTGTGTGTTGAGCACTAACACTGCCACTATTTTGTCTCATTTCAACATATAACCACCCCCAACCATACTGTTATATAGTGCTCTGTGTATGTTCCTGCACCAAGGGTGGAGGTGGAGTCTCTGCAGAGCTTCCATGATCTGGTAGGCTGATCTGGACCTCTCAACACCTACACATTAAAAATAGCTGCAGCAGTGGAAGGAGCAGCAGTGTGTTC
>NC_092059.1:31613659-31695903 GCF_039877785.1 Chaetodon trifascialis
AAACTCTATTGCGATATAAGTGTTTTATATTGGTCAATATCGATAATTATTGATATTTTTTATAACCTATTTAAAATAAGGACCAGGAGAAAAATACATTCAATTTAAACATTTTTATTTTAAATTTAACCTTCTTCTGATTATAATCCCCTCAGCTATCAAGGCAGAAAGGAAATGTCAACACAACCATGGAAAACACTCAAATAATAAATGTAAAGAAAAGTGTAAAAATGTAAACAAAGAGAAACCTGAGAACTTTTTTTCTGCAGGTTTAGTGCAGAAAAGTTCACAAGCTGATTCACCCTCTGGTGAATAAAATGTTTTCAAATATGTGCAGTGTTTTGGAAACATAGCAGAAACTGAGGTAGACTTGACATCTGTAACATACAAACAAACAACAAACAAACATGATAGACAGTACAGTAACACTGACTGAACTATAAAACCAGCCAAGACATATGAACAACTTTAGTCACTCTTCTTACTCTAAACATACATGAACTATTCAATTATATTTTCATTGTGAGTGTGTTTTTTAAAAAAAAAGCACGTGTAAGATGTTTATAACCTGGCTTCTCCAAAGTGCTCAGTGAAGCATGTCTTTAGCTATATGATATGCCACTGCCTCCGTTACGTCTTCGTGCCTTTAAGATGATTTGTCATCAGGTACTGAAGCAGATACCTCTGCATGGTGGTCAGCTGCTTGTGCGGGGGTGCTACGGTTGGCGGACGTTGGCGAATACGGCTGCGCTCCAAAGAGTGAGCGTGGCTAAGGTGGTTAAACAAGTTTGTGGTGTTACCGGTCTTGGTGGGGACGAAAGTCTTGCATAAGTTACAGACCACATTGGTCTGACTACGTTCCGACTTATAAAATCCAAAAAACTCCATACTGGCGAGCTGACTTTCCCTGTTTTATCGATGATTTCTTCGCTCGCTGCAGCGCTCACTTTCTATTTCTCATCTAACTCCTCGTGCAGCAACAAACACGTGACAACGACATGGCGCAACCGAACTTGATAATGTTACATGATTGGTGTGTTAGCGTGTCTCTCTCACTGATTAGCGATTACTCCCTACGTTGCTCAGTTACCTGAGGGCGAGTGCCTTTGTTCATGCAACCAACCTCACTTCGCAACTTCAGGTTTCTTCCAACGAAGAAAAAAAAAATTATCGAATGCTTTATCGATCGGCCCAGCCCTAGTACTACATCATTCACAGTTTTTCCTTTGGCCACTTTTTGTGTTTTGTTGGCTTACTTCCTTTGTTTTTGCTAATTTGCACAACCTCCACAGCCATGGTTTCATTATCAAGTCTTCAGCTGCAGCTTTGTGCTTGCAAACTGCTGAGCAATTTTTTTATTTCCTTGTCCAAGGTTAGTCTGTTCCTTTTAACAGGAACATTCTTGGTCGTTTGTCGTCTATTCCTTTGACTATCTGATCTCTGATTAGAGAATCAGCCAGTGTCCAAGTTGCATCAAGTACTGTCATAAAAACTGTGTTTCTGCACACGGTTTCTAAAAACATATCTCTCCTATTTATCACGCAATAGCTCTCAAAACATATCTAACACTGCAGAAAATGTATCTTATTTTGGTTCTGTGAAGACAAACGTGTTGTCCACACCCAGCACAGTGACCAACAACTGTCAGGAAAAGGACAATCTTCTTTGTCTTTTCCCTCCTCTGTTCCTACAGCAAGCAGATACAGCTCTTCTGGCAGTTGAGAGCCACTCATGTTAAAACAAATTTTTATGAAATTACTTCTGGTTCCATGCGTTGAAGAAAGAAGACATCATGACTATTGACTATGACAGGTTACATTACAGGTGGGTCACCTCCCACAATCTCCCTAACTCCCCCCAAAAATACAGACCATGGCAAAGCAGTGCATGAAACTTGCGCAGACTTTGTTTCTGTAGTTACCTGGACGTAATAGTGATGTTGGCTTTGGAGTATTCCTCAAGTGTGACAGCATCAGGAGCAAACAAATACACTCTGGACTCTGGAGGGCAGACAGAGAAACATAAAAACAAAAAATAATAATAATAACAATAAAATAAAAATAGGACAATCAATCAAAGATGCCCACAGAAACAAACAGTCCATAGTTTGGCATGAAAATGTAGCGTAGATTGGCATCATCATAAAGCATATTTATTCACAATTTTACCCTTATCATAATCATCAGATTATGATAAGGGTAAAATGTTCAATGTTGACTGAACATGTGTAACATGTCAAGAACCTGTACATCTTGAACATGTTGTTTTCCATTCACTGAATGGAAAAAACAACAGGTACCATGTCAAAATGTAGCCATGTTCAACTTTTTTGAAGGACACTGCATTTTGTTTGTAGTCTGTGTCAGCGCCCCTACTGTGTCAACATGGTTGCTTAATTGAAATTCATTTCTGATAGTGAAGCTGGTGGATTCAGTATAAGTGCTGTAACAGACTGTCACCAGATACGTAGGTCAGCCTCCACAGGAGGAGCAACCAAGCAGGTAACCATCTCTTTGTCAAGCCCGGACCACACATTTGTGCAATGTGATGGACACTGCCAACCTAAAGGACAGAAGGCAAAAAAGCTTCTTAGTAACTAGACAGAGCTATGTCATTCATATTAATAAGCTAAAATGATCTAATTGGACAGCTACTTAAGCTGAAATGTGGTGCACATGAAACTGCCAGAGCAAACAAATAACCAGTTATTTTCCAGCTAATTTCTGGCAAAACTTAACAAAAAATTAAATTCAATAAATAAAAACATGTTTCACAAATGCCCAAGGATTCATTAACAACAACAGTGGGGTTTGCAAATTGAAAAAAAACACCACTAACAAACTAATGCATCTGTTTTGCAAACAAAATATAGAACATCAGCAGACAACAAACAAAATATCATAGGAAACATCAAAGAAATACATGTAAATAAAATGTTTAAAACATTTTTCAACATTAGCTTAAATTTCATCTTAGCTCTTTACAGATTGTCAATGGCCCTTTGCAGAAGAAATTCTAACTTCATCTTGTCTTTTAATCATGACTTCCGAACTGAACAACTGTTAGGTGTCAAGGCAACAGCAACAAAGTGCATGTGGTTAATCACACTTGGGTATCATTGCCTGTAGTTTTCTTGGTGAACCAAGGTGGAGGAGACTTTGATTATTGCCGTGCCCAACCAGCTAGTGTTGTGCGATATTGCCAGTGAACACTACAAACTGCCCCACAAGAGAGATTGCTGACATACCAAGTAAATGGAAAATATCACATCATATTTCGTGGCATTTGTAAGATAGCGACCTAGCTACAAACACAACTATAACAACTGTTATTTACTGTCATTAACTTGTACACTAATGTTTGTGATCCATATCGTCCATTAAACTAAAACAAATGAGACAAGTGAAAAATGTAGTTGCAATTCAGCATATGTAGTTATTTTGTTCATTTGTAACCTTACTTAATAGGGAGCAGTCAGCAGCAGCCAGTGCCAGGGGCCAGTCAATATCAGCAACAACCTAAAAGAAAGAGAGTGTCAGCTACAAGTACAACTGAGGAGGAAGATACTTTTGAGTTGAGTTGATAAAGTCCTTTTGTCCAACTTTTGCCCCCTTCCCTGCACCAACAGTTATTAAACAAAGAAGTGAAGCGCAAAAGGCCATGCTCATGCTTGTTCATGATGCTCATTTCCAACTTTAAGAAGGTTAAAAGGGTCTATTTAAACTCTTGTGTGTTGGTTATCTTGTATTTCTTGTCTTAGGGCCACATAAAAGTAAGCGTTGATTAATCCAGTGGTCCTGCATTTTGGTATTATGATTATATTTACCAAGTGTGACAATATCATAATGACCAATAGTGGCATGGAACCTTGACAACAAGTGGTTAGAAATAACTGTCACACAATCATCATGCATAAAGCAACTTTTGCATGGCTCTTACAAGAACTTCTGTGTCATGTGGGATGTGTAGTGCTGGTCTCATCTGAGGAAGGTGTGGAGGGATTCTGAACTATGAAGCCATCAAGTCAAAGGCATTCTCCACAATCATTTACAAGTATGTTCCATCACAGAGGAAGTGCTTCACTACCCACAAAACGTGGGGAAACATAGAGCCTACTCCTCCCAAAAGCCCCCCACATCCACCACATGGAACGGGTATTTTGCATCTACCACTGCCATAATACCGTTTGAAAACTGTCCCTTATATTTAATGAATTTTCAGGTGCCTTTAATGACTATGTGTTTGCCATCTATGGCATCCACAGAGTGGAAAGTCCAATCTCTGACCAAACACATAGGCTAGTGCTTTCCACTCATTCTCCTGTGACACAGGCATTCTCAACCAACTCCTCAATCACACTATCCCAGATGGCATCTGCAGGAGAGGGCACAATGCCAACCACAGTGGACTTGCCAACTGCCTTTGGGAGCTTTTAGTAAATGGAAAAAAATATAGGTGCCAACTATAGTTATAGGCATATGAACCCCTACCACACATCATCATTATAACCTCGCTACTGAGAGGAGATGTGGGTGTTACAACAGCAGCAGTCCCAAACAGAGATTAAAAAAAAAAACAGATATTAAACATAAAATAATATGTTAATAACCAACAAGCAAATGAACAAAAAAGTGTAAAATTCACAGAAATATAAAGTATCCCCAGTGTTATGAAAGTTTAAAGATTAATAATAAGTAAAGTGGTTCACTTTGCACACAGGATTAGGTGGCTATCTGCCACACTATTTGAAACTTTACTATACTGACTGAAAATAGACATGGTTAGCTTGCTGGCAAGCTATCACAATACTTGTTAGAGAGCTAGCAACTTAAAAGACAGCAATGTTCATATAAAAAGTAGTTAGTTACTGAAACAGATGGCAAGCCATTCCACTAGATTGATGGCTACACACCAAAAGATGTCTTGCCCTTGAATCTGTGCTTTCTCCAGCAGCTGATCAAATTGCTGCAAATTAAGCCTGAAGTACTCTGCGAAGCATGTTTAATCTTGTCGCAGCTCCAAAACAAGCTGGAGGTACTCTCCGAGGTCTTTTCTTGCTCTAAAGGTTGTATGGACCCACAACTTCCTCTTGCCCATGACAACCTGTCTCATTCTCCTCTTGACAAGCAATGTCAGAATCTCTCTGCTCTTCAGGATACATCTTCCTGTTGCAAAACCAACATCACTCATGATATCACAGCCACTCAAATGGACAACAAACCAGAAAAGATTATTCACTGACTGCAAAATAGCATGGTTAGTGTTGGGATTTAGTAGGAGCAGGATGTGTGTAAATGATGGGATTTCCTAGGACAGTGGTAGTACCTTGAAGGCACTGCCACTGTTCAGAGGGTAGCTCAATTATTAAACACTGTTGTGAATGTTTCTAGTTTTCTGAGTGTCCCTCCTCTTTTATTTAGATGTTAAGCAGATATTGCACAAACCAAGTAGAATTGGTGCCCCAACCTTACAGTTTTGAGGGTGTATCACATATTAGGGCTGTCCTGTGGCTATTGTGAGTCCACAGATAATAAGTCAAATTGGCAAGACATTGGAGAGCCTCAATATTCCATGTCATTCATTCTGACTGATCTCTGTGTGAAGGAAAGGATGCGGTTCAGGATGCTGTAGTGGCTACCCCTGAAATGAAAGTGAAAGGCAGGACCTGTGTTTGCACCAACTATCTGAGGAGTATTTATATTGGTATTGTGCCGCTCTGTTGTGTTGTGATATTAATAATTAATAGTATTATTTAATCTTTATTTGGTTCAATGTACAGTCTGCATATGGGAAAATTAGGGTCTTCCACAGACGAGCAGTGTAGTCCCACAGTTTTCACTCTTTACGCACACAAAATACAAAAGTCCAACGTTAGTGTAATCATTAAAAAAAAAAAAAGAAATTATTTATTATCGTTAGTAACTAACAGTAGTAGCAGATGGCATCAGTGCGTTAGATCAGTCCCGCGGCTATAGCGCTTAAGAGGGGTTATAACGTTATATCGTTATAGCATCTCCAGAGAGCCAGACACAGTTTAACGTTAAGTGTCCAAATTTCTTGATGTTTGACAAAAAAAAAAAAAAAAAAAAAACTCGCACTGAATAACCCTAGAAGATTATTCTTCAGTCTGCGCCATTTGTTCTCGGAGAATAAGTGAAAGCGATAGATGAATTTTACAGTTAGTTATCGACGTCATTAGCATACTAAAGGAGCTTAATGATCGAAAGTCTATATTTGCTTTAAGAGAACCAGTAAAAATAATGAAACTTACAGCAGTTGTTTCGACCACTTCCTCATAAGCAGGTCATATGATCACCACCACCACCACCACCACCTCCTCCTCCTTCTTCTTCTTCTTCTTCTTCTTCTTCTTCTTCTTCTTCTTCTTCTTCTTCTTCTTCTTCTTCTTCTTCTTCTTCTTCTTCTTCTTCTTCTTCTTCGAATTTGCGGCAGGCTAGACAGTGACGGCGTATTGCTGCCCTCCACGGGTCATTAGTAATACTCCATTGAATTAATTGAATCCTTGCGGTACAACACAGTGCGATGAAGGGAATTGATTATACTTTTTGTTGTTTCACAATGTTCTGCGTCGATTTCAATGAATGATATATGACTTCAATTTCTGTCATCTCTATTTGCATGAGGCTTCTCACTGTAGTTGAGGCATTCCATCAAAATGTGATTGACAGTTTCTGCGTCTCCACATGTGCATTTCCCATCTGTATGCTTACCAGCCTTTGGCAGCCCATGATTCAGTACTCAGTGATCGTCTCAGCCTAGCCCATTTTTTTTAATTTAAGATATGTTTCAGTGTTAGGTGTATTGAAAAATACAACCTGCATTTGTTTCTTTGCTTCCATTTTTTGCCATAACTTTGACATTCTTTGTTGTATTATGCTTTTACACTTGATCTTTCCATGCAGTACTTTTTGTTGTCTTATGACCTTCTTCATTCCTTCATGTGATATACTGTCTCTGGGGTTACTTCCTTCTGGATCGTCATTGGTGTTTCTATGGTGAACTTTGGTGCTGCCCCTTGAATCTCTTGACTCTGACTGGTTGAGAGAGGTGTCGATCATCAAATTCGACCACTGGGTTGCTGAGACATTGACTGGTCTAACTGCGCTGTTCTTGCTGTAGAACGCATGCAACATTTACAGGGCTGACTACAGTCCTTTACAGCAATGGGGGATAGAGCAGTGAGTTTTATCTGATGATGATGATAACCTACTTAACTTCACTGTTCATACACCATAATAAACTAAATATAGTCAGCCAATGCCACACATTCAGATCATATTTTTTTTCTTGAACAAGTTTTTCCTAAGCAAATACTGTATATTACACATGAAACACTATTCAGCAACTGTTAATATAGTGACATTTTGCACTTTGAATTTTGTAGTTTCTCAGGTATTTAAGTGTGTATATTTTTTTTTGGCTTATTTTTTTGTGTTGAAAGTAAGGAGTTGTGGTTCTGTGTCATGTGCACAGAACATGACACCCCCCCCCCCGCAACCCTGAAAGGGATAGTCGGGTATAGACAATGGATGGATGGATTTTTAATGTTAAAAAAAAAAGAAAAAAGAAGTTACCAGTTATGGAATTTTGCCTCAGTCTTCACTGGCTTGACTCTGCACTCTCCCTTCATGGATTTTGGAAAGCTCAGTTTGGAAAGAGGATCCCTGGTGATGTGGTGCCTTGTCCTCTATCAGCATTCTCGTTGTAATGCAGTGCATAACAACAGTAGTCCTTGCAGGACACAGTAGCCTGGACAGCTGTAACAAAAGTATAACAGTATAACAGGGCATACTTTGAAGTAAAACGTGACAGCGCTGTTACAGTATAAATTCAAGCACTAAAGGCAGCAACAGCTCACTGCTGTTTGATCAACAGCAGGTAACTGTAATGACGCACTGGCCTATATAAAAAAAGAGAAGTGACATCAACTTCATCTCCCATATATACGCAGAGATGCACACATATGTGTTTACCCCAAGGATGTGCTCTGAATTGCAGTCTATTGAGTTAGTTTTTAGAACAATATCTCCTCTGGTAGCTGGTTTCTGTCTGGGCTTGTAATTTCCCATCTTGTTTTCTCTTTTTATTTTAATTTTCCTTAAACTTGAAAATTTAAATTTTTGGCTGAATTGGACATCTAAAGACATATTTAATGGACAAATATTTAAAAGTTGTGGATGACCTTTGCGACATCTGATATTTCACGGATACACTCTGCTCTGGCCTGGCCTGCTCTGACAGAAAAAGCCTACTTCAGCCTACTAACAGAAAACGCCTGCCGGCAGCTAAAACTAACTAGAACCAAGATGCCTCCTTTCTCCACAGATGACCTCTACAAACTTCTGCAGCAGGTTGCAGTGTTGGAACTAAAGTTCAGCGTCTGGAAAATAAACACAGAAGTGAACAGATCTTGTGGAAATGACAGCACTCCACGCCATTCACTCAAAACAGCGGACTGGAGAATGCTAACATCCAGCTAATTAGCTCTGATACAGCTCCCACAAAACTAAAGGGCTGTGTACCGGGTAATAAATCTGCCAGTATCAGTCCTCCCTGGAATGCTCTTGGGGCAAAGCCCAACAGTGTTTGTCTCAAGATGGCACTGCAGACGGCTTGGTTTGCTTTGTTTCCATGAAGTCCTTTGAGTGCCTTGTGCTCTCACACCTCAAAGACATCACCGACCCTCTCCTGGACCCCCTGCAGTTTGCCTACAGAGCCAACAGGTCTGTAGACGGTGCAGTCAACTTGGCCCTCCACTTCATCCTCCAGCACCTGGACTCCACAGGAACCTACGCTAGGATCCTGTTTGTGGATTTCAGCTCTGCCTTTAATACCATCATCCCAACTCTGCTTCAGGAGAAGCTCTCCCAGCTGAGCGTGCCTGACTCCACCTGCAGGTGGAATACAGACTTCCTTTCTGACAGTAAACAGTGCGTGAAGCTGGGGAAACACATCTCCGACGCAAAGACCATCAGCACCGGATCCCCCCAGGGCTGCATTCTTTCTCCTCTGCTCCAGTGGCGGATGCAGAACGTGACAGATGGGCGGGCGTGGATTAAGTCTGGGCGGGCCTGATCGTCACTTCGCCAAAATTGGTGTGTGTGTGCGCGCGCACCTTATTACGCACACACACACTGAAGCCACCACGCATCAAGTATTTGACCAATCACGTGCGGCTTGAACGAAAAAAAAAGTCGAGAAAAATACGAAAACGAAACAAAACAAAAAAAAGCCCAAAGAGGTTCGCTCTCTGGCTCCAATCGTGTACTTCAAACCGACACATCACTACTGTGTTACGCTAGAAAGCATTCAGCACCTACCTAATAGGGGGTTTGGGGCTCAATCCCCGATTATTATTATTATCATTATTATTATTATTATTAAACTGGGCTGTTTGTTTGAAGGAAGGAAGAGAAATCGTCTTGTCTGACATGAACGAAGTGGATGGCTGGAGTGGAGGAAACACATGTGAACGCAGTTTATGCACCTTTACTATTAATGAAAAAAAAAAAAGAGTTCATGGCATGCACCTCCATGCCTTGAAAAATGAATTCAGTCCACGGTGCTCTTCTGTCCTCTGCGGCTAGGAGCCGATGGAGTGATTTGTGCTCCTCTTTACAGCCAATAACAGAACAACGCCTGGACATGATTCATAACACAGTGCTTTCGATAACCTAACAGCGGATCTGTGAGAAGGTGGCGCTGGGTGGAGAGACACTGAGCGCCGAATTCAAACGGCTTGTGTGGACGCTGGTGTGGAAGCTGTAGGCAGGGTGCTGACAGAGATCCGTATCTCACTCAAAAAAGCGCGGACGGTCTTGTTTCACACTTTGCATGTGCGTGGCAGCACCAGAGACCCAAACAAGTGAGTTTTTAATAATATGAGACATAACTGTGAAAATCGTTTTATTTAAATGTTTTTAATTTGAACTTCTGACTGGGCGGGCAAGCTGTCTCCGCCCCTGCTCTGCTCTTCTCCCTGTACACAAACAGCTGCACCTCCAGTCACCAGTCCGTAAAGCTCCTGAAGTTTGCCGACGACACCACCCTCATCGGACTCATCTCTGATGGCGACGAGTCCGCCCTCTGGCAGGAGGCTGCGGTCCATCAGGACCAAAACCTCACATCACAGGAAAAGTTTTGTCCCGTCTGCTGTCAGCCTTATTAACAAGGCCAGGAACCCTCCTGACACTCTTCACACTTCACCTCTGCCCCATCATGTCACATTGACATTGCCATAACCCTATGCGTTACATTATTGCTCAGCTTGGACTTATTCTTGAAAAAACAGACTGTGTTTCCGAAAAAGAAAAAAAAAGAAAAAACAAACAAACTTACTACTTACCTACTTCACCAAAGCAAATTCCTCATATGTGTAAAATCGTACTTGGCAATAAAGGCTTTCCTGATTCTGATTTCTGATTTCTGATTCTGATTCTGATTCTGATTCTGATTCTGATTCTGAAGAGTAAATCAGCTGATATGGGGAGACATCCAACAGGTGGAAACCAGTGGCCAGAGATCTGTGATATAAAAGGCTGGCCTGCGTTATCATCCTCCTCAACACCTGTGCAGAGTAAGACACAGCTGTGGATAAAAGCTAAAGGGAAGATGAGCAAGCTCCCAAACCAGCTAGTGTGCAGTTACAAAATCGGTTTGCTCCACTACTGCAGGACCCTGGATCTCCAACTGAAAACCTGGATAACTTATCGGACTCACAGAGAAGGGTAAGGCCTGACAGGAAGTCAGTGAGTTCTCTGAATGCTGAAATCTTTTTCAGTGGGCCTTTACCACCAGTCAGAGGAGGAGGAGAGAGATTCAGCAGATTGTTGGCAGTAAACAGATGGCTTTCAACTGCATGTGATGTCCACTGAGTGCATTTTATTGACAATTTTAACTTTTTCTGGGACCACAGACATTTTTTCAAAGGAGACGGACTTTCCCTAAACAAGTCAGGAGTAAAACTTTTTGCCTCTAACCTATCTTTCTTCCTGCGTCACACTGTTCCCACTCCCAAGGACAAGAGACAAGAGGAATCCAAACAAAAGCAGCAAACACCAGAACATGAAGGAATACCGACTCTCCCTTAGCCTGTATGTTCTAACCATGAGAGATGCCAGAGCAATAAATGGGATGTGTCATGTCCTCCACCAGGGGCCACTGCTCGTGAGGATTCACCAACCAACCACACCTAGGTCACCATCTCCAACTGCCCAAACTCCATTTAGCTCATCATCTTCACTGGGTATCCTTTCACCCTGCTGGAGTTTACTGACCAAATGAACAAACTTGTCAGCGCTGGCATCAGGCTTACTCCTCGCCCATCTGGGATCCTGTCCCCCCAAATTCCACCCTGGCCCCTACAACCACCCTGTCCCCCTCGACCACCATTGCGCCGACGGGCACCACCTCCACCCCCTCCACGGCTTGATCTGAACCTACTCCAGTCCTCTAGTAAGAGCCCACCACAGCCACCTATTTGTGTTGGTAAGTGATGTGTTCTGGGTCCAGTTTTTAAGGCAAATGTTATGCCTGACTTTTCCAAGGAAAGGCCAGGGCCCATTGTGCTGTGCATGGTGCTGATGTGCTGAGGTAAGCGTATCGTCTCACTTCCTGTTTCTGGTTGCTGCCTTAGGAGTAGCGTGCGTTTGTCGCTCTTGTTCCTCTGAGTGTAATTTGTTCTGTGTTTTGTTACAGCGGCCTTTTATCCGCGCTCTAAAGTAACATTAGTTCTGCTCAAGCACCCATAAGTCTGTTCATTTAGCGACTGTCAATTTTATTTGTCTACGCGCTTGTCTGCTCTGCTAGCTACATCAGCTTAGCCTAGCAGCTAGCGATGGCTTCTCTCTGTCCCTCTCCAGCTCTCTCCTGCTTGGTGTGTCACATGTTTAGCTACTCCTCTGCCTCCTTTAGTGATACTGTTACGTGTAATAAATGTAGTTTATTTGGTGAGTTGGAGGCGAGGCTTGGTGAATTGGAAGCTCGGCTCCGCACCATGGAAACCAAACCATTAGCTGTAGTTAGCCAGGCCCCCGTAGCCGGTGCGGACCGACCAAGTGCAGCTCCTGCTAGCCGTCCCTCGACAGCTCCCGAGCAGCCGGGAAACCAGGGAGGCTGGGTGACTGTTCGAAGGAAGCATAGTCCCAAGCTGAAGCCCACGGGTCACCACCAACCACTTCATGTTTCTAACAGGTTCTCCCCACTCAGCGACACACCCGCTGAGAAACCAACTCTGATTATTGGCAGCTCCATTTTGAGAAACGTGAAGTTAGCGACTTAAGATTGTTATTCACGTCGGCGGTAATGACACCCGGTTACGCCAATCGGAGGTCACTAAAATTAATGTAGAATCGTGTACATATGCTAAAATGATATCGGACTCCGTAGTTTTCTCTGGACCCCTGCCAAATCTGACCAGTGATGACATGTTTAGCCGCATGTCATCATTCAATCGCTGGCTGTCGAGGTGGTGTCCAGCAAACGGTGTGGGCTTCATTGATAATTGGCAGACTTTCTGGGGAAGACCTGGTCTGATTAGGAGAGACGGCATCCATCCCACTTTGGAGGGAGCAGCTCTCATCTCTAGAAATCTGACCGATTTTATTTATGAACCTAACCCCTGACAACTCAGAGTTGAGACCAGGAGGCAGAGCTGCAGTCCTACACGCTTCTCTGTGCCTCCATTAGAGCAGTTACCCACCCAACACCCCATAGAGACTGTGTCTGCCCCCCGACCACGTAAACCAAGTAAACCAAAAGTACAGAGAAGAGGAGTTAAACATAAGAATCTAATTAAAATTAAAACAACCACTGCAATAGTACAACAAGACAGGAGAATTAAATGTGGACTCCTTAACATCAGATCTCTGTCCTCTAAAACTGTTCTAGTAAATGAGTTAATATCAGACCATAATATTGATTTATTTTGTCTGACTGAAACCTGGCTGTGTCCTGAAGAGTTTGTGAGCCTGAATGAAGCTACTCCTCCGAGCCATATTAATACTCACATTCCTCGAAGCAGTGGCAGAGGAGGTGGAGTTGCAGCCATTTTTGACTCAAGCCTTTTGATCAACCCTAAACCTAAACTCGACTATAACTCATTTGAAAGCCTTGTTCTCACTCTTTCTCATGAAAAATGGAAAACAGTGCAGCCAGTTTTATTTGTTATAGTATACCGCTCTCCTGGTCCTTACTCAGAATTTATAGCTGAGTTCTCAGAGTTTCTATCAGGTTTAGTCCTTAAAACAGATAAAGTAATTATTGTAGGTGACTTTAATGTACATGTCGACGTTGATAATGACAGCCTTAGCACTGCGTTTATCTCAGTATTAGACTCAGTTGGCTTCCATCAGAATGTACATGAACCGACTCACTGTTTTAATCACACCCTCGACCTTGTTCTGACATATGGCATTGAAATCGAAGACTTAATAGTCTCCTCACAGAATCCTCTTGAATCAGACCATCATTTAATAACTTTTGAATTCATATTACCAGACTACCAGCCAGTAGGCAAAAATTCTTATACCAGACTCCTGTCTGATAGTGCTGTAGCTAAATTTAAGGATATGATCCCATCAGTATTAAATTCAATGCTATGTTTCAATACAACAGAGGATTCTTATGCTAACGTTAGTCCCTCCCAGATTGACTACCTGGTTGATCGTGCTACAGGTTCATTGCGTATGACACTTGACTCTGTTGCTCCCCTAAAAAAGAAGAAAATTAAACAGAGGAGGTTAGCTCCATGGTATACTCCTCAAACCCGCAAATTAAATCAAACTTCACGGAAAATAGAAAGGAAATGGCGTTCTACCAATTTGGAAGAATTTCGGTCCGCCTGGCAAGACAGTCTTAAAATATAGAGGAAAGCCCTCCGCAGTGCCAGGGCAGCCGATTACTCTGCACTAATAGAGTAAAATAAGAACAATCCCAGGTTTCTCTTCAGTACTGTAGCCAGGCTGACAGAGAGCCATAATTCTGTTGAACCATGTATTCCTTTAGCTCTGAACAGTAATGAGTTCATGAGCTTCTTTAATGATAAAATTCTGACTATTAGAGACAGAATTCATTGGCTCCTGCCATCAACAGGTACTGTTTTGTCTTCAAACACAGAAACCATTGAAACTGTTACTCAGTCTGTCGCAGTTTTAGACTGTTTTACTCCTGTCGACCTTCACCAACTAATTTCAATAATTTCATCATCAAAATCATCAACCTGTGTTTTAGATCCTATCCCGACTAAGCTGTTTAAAGAAGTATTACCTCTAATTGACTCTTCAGTATTAGACATGATCAATCTGTCTTTATCAACAGGCTACGTACCACAGTCCTTTAAAGCAGCTGTGATAAAACCGCTACTTAAAAAGCCTACTCTTGATCCAGGGGTTTTAGCCAACTATAGACCGATATCCAACCTTTCCTTTCTCTCAAAAGCTCTTGAGAAAGCAGTTGCCAATCAGCTGTGCGACTTTCTAAACAGTAATAGTTTATTTGAGCATTTCCAGTCAAGATTTAGAGTACATCATAGCACAGAGACAGCACTGGTTAAAGTTACAAATGACCTTCTAATTGCATCTGATAAAGGATTTGTCTCTGTACTAGTCTTATTGGATCTTAGTGCTGCATTTGACACCATTGACCATGGCATCCTATTGCAGACACTGGAACACTTCATTGGCATTAAGGGAACTGCGCTAAGCTGGTTTAAATCCTACTTGTCAGATCGCTCTCAGTTTGTACGCGTTAATGACGACTCCTCTGTGCTCACTAAAGTCAGCTATGGAGTTCCGCAGGGTTCTGTGCTTGGACCAATTCTAATCACCTTATATATGCTTCCTTTAGGTAAGATTATCAGGAAGCACTCAATAAATTTTCATTGCTATGCAGATGATACCCAGCTATATTTATCAATGAAGCCGGAAGAAATCAGTCAGTTAACTAGACTGCAAGCATGTCTTCATGACATAAAGACCTGGATGACCTGCAATTTTCTGATGCTAAACTTGGACAAAACTGAAGTTATAGTAGTAGGCCCTAAACATCTTAGAAAGTCACTTTCTGATGACATAGCAGCTATGGGTGGCATTGCGCTGGCCTCCAGCACCACTGTAAAGAATCTGGGAGTCATCTTTGACCAAGACACTCCCATGTAAAACAAATTTCAAGGACCGCCTTTTTTCACCTACGTAATATCGCAAAAATCAGGCACATTTTGTCTCAAAATGATGCAGAAAAACTAGTCCATGCATTTGTAACTTCCAGGCTGGATTATTGCAATTCTTCACTATCAGGCTGCCCAAATTCGTTGCTGAATATTCTCCAGTTGCTCCAGAATGCTGCAGCACGTGTTCTGACAAAAACCAGGAAGAGAGATCATATTTCTCCAATACTAGCCACTCTGCACTGGCTCCCTGTAAAGTTTAGAATAGAATTTAAAATTCTCCTCCTTACTTACAAAGCCATAAATGGCCAGGCACCTTCTTATCTTAAAGAGCTCATAGTACCTTATTGCCCCACTCGAACACTGCGTTCCCAGAATGCAGGTCTACTTATGGTTCCTAAAATCTCAAAAAGCAGAACAGGAGTCAGAGCATTTAGCTATCAAGCTCCTCTCCTGTGGAACCATCTTCCAGTCTTTGTCCGGGAGGCAGACACTGTCTCTACATTTAAGAGTAGGCTTAAAACTCTCCTTTTTGATAAAGCTTATAGTTAGGGCTGGCTCAGGCTTGTCCCTCTCCATCTGCACGCTTTCATGTCCTACCACGGCGTGTTACTAACTTAGCTCCTTCCCCGGAGTCTCTGTGCTTTGTCGTCTTGCAGGTTACACAGTGGCTGAATCTGGTTTGTGGATTGCAGCTGCATCTCCTGCCTTGGCCCTGCCTGACATCCACTGCAACTGCTACTGCTATTATTACATCCACTGTCACTGTTACTGTGATTGCATGTCTGTCTCTCTGTCTCTCTGTCTCTCTCTCTCTCTGACTGCATTTCTGTCTGTCTGTCTGTCTGTCTGTCTGTCTGTCTGTCTGTCTGTCTGTCTGTCTGTCTGTGTCTGTCTCACTCTCCCTCTCTTGCTCTCCCTCTCTCACCCAACTGGTCGAGGCAGATGGCCGCCCACCCAGAGTCTGGTTCTGCCCGAGGTTTCTGCCTGTTAAAAGGAAGTTTTTCCTCGCCACTGTCGCCAAGTGCTTGCTCATGGGGGAATTGTTGGTTCTCTGTAGATAAAAGAGCCAGCTCTATATGGAAAGTGTCCTGAGACAACTTCTGTTGTGATTTGGCGCTATACAAATAAATTGCATTGAATTGAACTGAATTGTGCCTGAAGCTTCATTCATGATTCATGTCTCAATAGCTAGGAGGAGAAGATCGGTCCATCTCTCCAGAAACATCACATCATCGAATTTAACATGTATTCCATGTCAGCCACAGTATGTTCTAAAACATGGGGATGTTGGACTTTTTAGCGCATTTAAGTTAGCTCTTTTAAATGTTAGGTCTTTGGCAGGCAAAACATTCTTAATCAATGACTTTATCATCAAGCACAAGCTTGATTTTATGTTTTTAACTGAAACTTTGTTTAGGACAAGATAACAGTGCAGCAGTTCTCAATGAGTCAGCCCCTCTGAATTTCAGTTTCATAAGTGAAGTAAGAATGCATAAGAGAGTAGAGTCGCCATTTTGTTTAATGATAGCATTCAATGCAAAAGAGTCTCTTACGGTCAGTTTAAATCTTTTGAATATGTTGCTATTCAATCAAAGTCTCCCTGTCGATCAGTCTTCATAACCTTCTACAAACCCCCAAAATACAATGCAAAGTTTTGATTGATGATGAGTTTGCCAATCTACTGCCTGTTGATTGTATTGATTCTGATTGTGTTGTATTAATGGGTGACTTCAACATTCATGTTGATAATCTCAAAGATGGATGTGCTAAAGAACTTTTAAACATTCTGGATCATTTTGGCCTATCTCAGCACGTAACACATTCAACACAACACAATTCAACAAAGGGCATATATTAGATTTGGTTATTTCCAAAGGGCTTAATATCTCTGAGGTTGTGGTGACGGATGTTGCTCTTTCTGATCATTACTGTGTGTCATTTAAAATGGCCACATCTGCTATTCTTAACAAAAGTGGAACAGAGGTAATCAAAAAGTGTTATATTAATGATACCACCTGTGCAGTCTTCACTCAGTCTTTTACACCATCACTAACACTGCCCTCTACTTTAACTGATGGCCTTGTAAATAGTTTCAGTTCCAAAGTTATAACTATTATTGACTCCATCGCCCCAATTAAGACCAAAATTTTGTCAGGAAGGAAAAAGGCACCTTGGAGAAACACCATACTGGTCAAAGTCCAGAAAAGAGTCTGCAGACAGGCAGAGCACAGGTGGTGAAAAACCAAACTCCAGGTTCATTATGAGGTTTACAGAAACAGTCTCCACACCTATAACCATTAACTAAAGAGGGCACAGGCAAGCATTCTTCTGAGAGATTATCAACAGAAACTGTATTAATGTCCACACTTTGTTTTCTGTTGTGGATAGACTGGCAAAACCCACAGCATCAGTCCCTCCTGAACAGCTATCCAACAAGTCATGCAATGATTTTGCAGCCTTTTTTACAGATAAAAGACAAACAGTGTGCAGCTTCAGCTCAGGCAAAATGATAAGTCCACCTGTGCCTTCTTGTTCTCCAGTTAATCTAGCACATTTTAACCTTCTAGATAAAAGTAAATAAAGTAATAAAACCTCTCCTAAAAAAGACAAATCAAAAGTAACCCAGGCCAGTCCCAGGCCAATATCAAATCTTCCCTTTCTAGGAAAAATGATTGAAAAGGTTGTTTTTCAACAAACGCATGCTTTCATGATGTAGAACAATCTTTTTAATGCATTTCAGTCTGGATTTCGTCCACACCACAGCACTGAGACTGCACTTATCAAAGTTTTAAATGACATACATTTGAATAATGATGCTTCTAAAACCTCAGTCTTAGTATTATTAGATCTCAGTGCTGCCTTTGATACAGTTGATCATGACATACTTCTTGACCGACTGGAAAGTGGGTGGGACCTACTGGCACTGCACTACACTGGTTCAAATCCTATTTACAAGATAGAGACTACTTTGTGTCAATTGGTGAACATGTGTCTGAACAAAAAAAGGTGATGTGTGGGGTGCCACAAGGGTCCATTCTCGGACCACTTCTTTTCAATATCTACATGTTGCCCCTAGCTCAGATTATGAAACATCATAATATTTCTTATCATAGTTACGCAGATGATGCACAACAGTCCCTTACTTTCACTGAATGTATTCATCAAATCAGTGAGTGGATGTGCCAGAATTTTCTTCGGCTTAATGCAGATAAGACAGAAGTGATTGCATTTGGCCCCAAAAATGAAAGGTCAAAGATAAGTGGTCACCTTAACTACATGTCACTGTCAACAACAGATAAAGCCAGAAATCTTGGTGTAATGGTGAGAGGGTGGAAGGGTGAAGGGGAGGAGGGATGAGGGATGGTAGGATGAGGGGTGAGGTTGATGAGGATGAAAGGGGAAGCGGAAGGAAGAATGGGACAAAAGAATGGATGGTGGACTCTGGGCCTTGGATGTACGGGGGGTGTGATGTTAGAACAGTGTTGGCTGCTGGTTTGGTGACAAGAGGACCCCAGGGAAGGTAGAGACTCAGGGTGGGGCAGCTGTCTCTCCTGATGTCCTTGGGTTCTAGTTAAGCCCACGGTGGTTCCTGTATTGAGGGAGAGAAGGGAGAGAGAAAGAGGAGAAGAGGAGTAGAAGAAGGTGGGTTTAGGGGGGAGGGGTGCAGAAATTAGTCGAAGGGGAAATGAGGGAATCAGGAGCGCTTAAATACCTTGCTGATGTGTTTGAGGTGTGGTCTTGTTCCCGAACTTGGTTGTTAAACTTCTTTTAGCGCACATTACTTTAAAAAAAAAAAAAAACATATGGATGTATACACAAGTTCATGTGCTGTAATTATTGTAACTTAGTGCATTTAGTACTAACTGCCAAAAATTGCAGTTCTATCTCTTTGTATTTACACATTCAAATTGCCTGCCAAGAAGATCTAAAATCTATGTAAAACAAAAGACAATCAAGCATTTTGAACTTGGTTGTTGTGACATCCTCTTTGGCTGTGTTCGAAATTGCATACTCATCTTACTGCCACGCAAATCCTACTATAAAAAGTACTATTGCCAGTATTCTTATGAGAAAAACTCCTGATGTCATTTTGGGCTTGAGAAATACTATTGCACTTGAGAAACACTAAGTCTATGTATATGCACAATATATACAGTTTATAAAAATACTGTCACCAATATGGATAATAAATAGTTATTGCACAGTTGAGAGAAATATACAACTTAGAAATCGCATCAGATGAAATGAATAATGTGACAACATATTGGCCTTGATAACAATAGTGCAAAACAAAATGCATTTATGATGTAGAATTGAGGAAGATATACATCTGGGTATTTATATGGAGCGCTGCATCAGATATGTAATATGATTGGCTTTACCAGCAGATGTCGCCATTTTTGCATTTTTTAAAATGTATAACGTGCTTCGAAACAGCGAAACCTTCTTGGTAATAATTGATTCAAAGTGATTCACTGCCCCAGTAAAGAGGGTTTTTTTTTTCCACCATTACAGTTTATGATCATGCCAATGGCCGTATCCTAAATGTCAAAAATCGTAAATGAACACAAAAAAAATTAAATTTCAAAGCGACCGCTCGGAACGAGTCTTCGCATTGTTTCGGTAAGACATTTACTCTGTGAACTCCTGCGTTTGACTTTATAAGTGCTTCCTGTTTCCTGACAGGATAAACGACTGGACCACCACTGGGTTGTTGCTTCGATTAACAGTCGAATCTTGATTTATTGATTTCTTAATGGCGAACATGTTGTTAATCAACCTTCGTACTCCACAGAGTTTATTACCCTGGTAAGACTCGTAGAATAATGTTGTGAAATGCATGCTTTTTAAGTAGAGTTCTGATAAGAACGGCTCGTGTTCGTTTTCAAACGTTCTTTAAATGAATGAAGAGGTATGGACACGTCAAATTTCGTTTCATTTTCCTTTCTCAAATGACACAAGATCGCTATTTGCTAATGATACGTAACGGTAAATGTGGTCCGTATTTAGTTAAAGGAAAAATACTTTAGCATGTTTTGGCAATGGTAACTTATGGCTACATCCGACATTTACTGTAAATTTTTTTGTGTGTGAAAATGGTGGTCCTGTGTATGAACGGGCGAACAGGGCCAGAGCAGGTTGCCGTGCACAGACAGCAGGGCTCGTCCAGGCTTCAACTCTCCACACTCAAATTCCTCAGTTCAACTCAAACAGGACGTCAGTGGCACGCTGTGGTCGGCAGAGATATGAGAGACTGTACCCCGTGATCCTAGTCCGGTCTGATGGTTCTACAATCAACATCAAATACAAAGAACCCAGACGCATCCTCATGGTTAGTGCACCACCTCATTCACTCTCTGCTCTGTTTCTATGTAGGGCTTTCCAGTAATTTGTGAGAAATTAAATTTAAATGTCTCATTTTCACACAAAATTCAATTTCCAACATGGTGTAAAAATAGTTTTGTCCACTCTCCTTGCCCATGCTATAATGATTAACAAACTGCATTTTCTGGAGCAGTTTTTGATAGAAAAAAAACAAACTTCATTTGGTTTTTCATTGGGATCTGGACCAACATCAAAATACATACAGTGTTAGATAATAACAAGATAAGTGTGCCAGTTTTCTTCATTTAAGCAGCTGCAGTTAATGAGTGTCACATTGTTAAGACACCCTTAAAGAGGCTTAATAACAGTATGTCACTGTCTCTCCACCAGCACATGCCAATCTCCACTTGCTTTATGATGATTCTTACTAACATGCCACTGTGCTATGCCAAAATGTAATATCACATATAGCACTTCTTACATTAAATTTCCATTTAAGTATAAATGGTAAATGGATGCTGCACGGTGGCGCAGCAGGTAGTGCGCGTGCCTCACAGCAAGAAGGTCGCAGGTTCAATTCCCGGGTCGGGCCTTTCTGTGTGAAGTTTGCATGTTCTTCTCGTGCATGCGTGGGTTCTCTCCAGGCACTCCGGCTTCCTCCCACAGACCAAAAACATGCTCATTAGGTTGATTGGTGACTCTAAATTGCCCCTAGGTGTGAGTGTGAGTGTGAATGGTTGTGTGTATCGGCTGGCGACCAGTCCAGGGTGTACCCCGCCTCTCGCCCGTTGACAGCTGAGATAGGCTCTGGCCCCCCCCCGCGACCCCGAAAGGGATAAGCGGCATAGAAAATGGATGGATGGATGGTAAATGGACTGTATTTACTTAGAGTTTTTATTAGTCTGACGACCACTCCGCACTTTGTCCACCACTTTGTCTTGACAAAGCTCCGCAAGAACCACAGAGCTGTTTTTTACTGTAGGAATAGTACTTCCCATAATGAATAAACAGAAGTCATGATATTTATTTCTTTTAAATTAAAACAGGCTTTTGAAACATCTTGTTATGTCACAACCCCAACCCATCCTGTTAATACTGACATCTAACAGATGCACAGCACCAAAATCATAACCTGCATGCTCAAGATAATGACGTACACTGGTCATATATCATATGAATCAATGAGTGTGTTAGTTCATATTTTATGTTTTGTAAGTTTATTGATGTTTCTTCATGTTTTTTAAAAGATGCCAGTCAATCTGTCCACTCTGTCTGAGGAAGAGCGTCGAGCTCGACAGAAAAAGAGAGAAGTGAAGAAGACAAAAAAACAGACCACAGTCCACTATGAAGAAGACTTCAAAGCTGATAAATACAGCCACTTCTGGAAGAAGAAATAATGTCTTGATATGTGAATGTAAAGCACAACTGGGGCATCATCCTTAAAAATCAGACTCTCATTCTGAAGTTTCCATTTGTACCCAAAACTTGGATTGCTTTCTTGCCCAAAAAGTGATTCCTCCAAAAGATTCAGTTGTGGGATATTCAGACCCAGACTAATGACCTTTGGCAGGATGACCGACTGAACACCATGTGTACCAGGGGTAGCTCTGTTGCTGAGTTATACTATGAGTTTGGGGTTATTTTTCTTGAATTGTAAATGACCCATTAAAGCTGGAGACTGTAACAATGATAAAAGCTGTGTTTCCATGTGGTGAATTTTTATAAAACACACACATTTGTTTTATTGAAGCAATTTGTACATACAGTGCTACTGTTATAGTGAAAGCAGGAAACATCTTTCTAAAATATAAAAAGTATGTTGGTAGCAGAAGTGGGCCATTGTAATCATTTAAGGTTGGATCATAGACTCTTAGTTACACACTTCATAAACACCCAGTAATAGAAGTACAACCCCTGTTTTGAAAAAGTTGGGATGCTGTAAAAACAGATTGCAATCTTTTGCAAATCCTTTTTAACCTATTTTAAATTTAGCACAGTACCAAGACAAAATATTTAAAGTCCAAACTGATTACTTTTTTTTGTCTTTGTATATATACAGTCATTCTGAATTTGATACTGGCACCCCAAATATATTTTTTGAAACAGTCCACAAATAAAAAGGTTAATTGATAGGTGATAGGTGACAGTGTCATGATTGACTATTTAAGGGGCAACCTCAAAAGGCTCAATCATTCATAAGTAAGGATGGGGCAGGGTTCACCACTTTGTGAAAGTCTGTGTGGGCAAATAGTCCAGCAATTTAAGAATGTTACTCAATGCACAATTACAAGAAGTTTAGGGATTTCGCTATCTACAATCATATCAAAAGATCTGGAGAAATCTCTGCACGTAAGGGGCAAAACTGAAAAGCAACATTGAATGCCTGTGCTCTTCAGTCACTCAGGCAGCACTACATCAAAAACCTACATGATTATATAAAATATATTACTACATAGGCTCAGGAACAGTACAGAAAACCATTGTTGGTAAACAGTTTGTCACTTTATCTACAAATGCAAGTTTGCCCCTATGAATTAAAAGGGTGAAGCTTATGTTGGCATATTGGCTTAATCTCTAAGGACATAGTAGACCACACCCATCAAAGACCATATTGCAAGGGTTCTGGGAGTATAATAAGTTCAGATTTTATCATTTTGGTTGGATAAGTAATGTTCACAAGCTAAATGTATGCCCATGTAAACTAAAACTAAGCCCCTCTGTTCTATCATCTGCCATACCTCCTTAAGATTAAGATTAAGATTTATACTTTATTAATCACAGCACACACATGCTACAGGGAGGAGGAGACTGGTCACACGCCATGCTTTTTGTGAAATTATTTTTTCCGCGTTTTGACCCATCCTCGGTCCGTCGTTCCTCCGCGGCAGACCAGGAGCGGTGGGCTGCCAGCTGCCAGCCGATGCCGGTGCCCGCGCCCGGGGACCCATCCTTTTTTCGTCACCGTTGGTCAGGCGGTGATCTTTTTGCATGTTTTTGGTGGGGGTTATTTAAGGAGGAAACCCCGGGTGAACACAGAAAGGCCCCCTTTTTCCTCAAGCAGCAGGCACTGAAGACATGGTGGAGGACACGCCACCAGCGCCCACAGCGGGATTCGAACCAGGGACCTTCTAGCTGTGAGGCGACAGTGTTACCACTTGTGCCACCGTGCTATCCTTAACAACTCATTATGCCATCCTTAGATCTACGCCTGCACCAAAAATTAAAAGAGAAAATTAAACTTGTACCAAAACGGAGAATAGTACAAAACCATATTGAACACCAAGACAAGATATTCATACGTATAGAGGGTTCAAAAGAACAGGAGAATGGGTGTACATGTAGACCATCTTTCAGTGTACACAGCTGAATTACTCTGCATTTTGTTAGCAATACAGTGGGTGGAAGAAAATAAACAACCCAGTGTTGTAATTGCCTCTGATAGCTTGTCAGCACTTTCAAGTATCAAGTCTGGAAAGTTGTCAAGTTGTCATGGCATATGAAATCTTTCATGTGCTATTCAGGCTTCATTGTAGATGATTCAATATCTTCATCTGCGTTGTTGCTCATGTAGAGGTGGAAAGAAGTGAGAAGGTAGATGTATTAACTAAAAGAAAATTGAAGCAACAGCTAATTGACACATATGTACCGTTCAGTAAAGTCAAGGTTAAACCAACAATAAAGAACTATATCCACAAGACTTGGCAAGAACATGGACTTAAGTGATACAGGAGGACATTTTTACAGTAAGCAAAAACACGTAGGTGTTGGTGGAATTAGGAGCAGAAGCCCAAAGGAAGGGGTCATTACCTGTCTGAGAATAAGACAGCTCTAAATCAAACACTCTGTATAATAGGTAAACACTGTGCTGGACTGTGCTCACACTGTAATAAACCAGAAGCTGTAATACATGACAGATTGCAAGAGGTATGGTAAAAAAGAATGGAGTTAATATCAGCTCTAAATGTTGAAAAACACAATATTACATTGGGGAGTCAACAAGGAAAGACATCATGGAAAGAATGCAATCCTCTAATTAATTACTTAAGACCAACAGAAATAATAGAATTTAATGGGGTTTTTTTGTTGTTGTTTTTTTTTTACTGCTGCCAATTGACTAGTCCACACTCCAGTCCAATAGTTGGCGGCCAGTTTTTCAACCTCTATTAAAAGAAGAAGGAGGAGAAGAAGCAGCAGCAGGCGGCAGTTCTCTGCGGTGACTGAGGTTGGAGGAGGAGTGTGCGGTTTGGCAAAGACAAGGAGGCGTTGATTTTTTGATCTCTGGTAAAAGAAGATGAACTTCAAACCTGGTAAAACGACACTGATTTCGGAATTGAGGACTTTGGAACTTGGCCACAATAACAGAATTGTAGGAAACATATGTATGAATATTGACCGACGGCCTTTATAGGTCTGGAAAAATATTCTTGCATTGTTCCTTGCAAATGTAATGCGAGGGCGCGATGTGTGGTGGTTGGATCACTCTTGTTGGAAATAAACAGCAGGATGGAGATGGATATTTTCTTAGTTTGGGCATTGGGCATATGGTCAAAGGGTGCAAAGAAAAAAGACGATACGCTAGATGTGGAGGAGCGCATGAGTATGAAAAGTGTGGCGAGGGAGTGGGGCCAAAGTGCTGTAATTGTGGAGGTGATTATAGTGTAGCTAATAGGGGATGTGAAGAACTCAAAAAAGAGATGGAGGTGCAGCAGATAAGAGTGAAAGAAAAGGTCTCATATGCTGAGGCAGTAAAGTGGGCAGGACAGAACAAACAGAATAAGGAGGGTTAGGGTAAGGGTTAGGAGGTTTGGAGGAAGTAATGAAGAGCAAGTTGCTGCAAAAGAACAACAAGAAAACAAATGGATAGAGAAGAAACTGGTGACCTTTATTGCAGGAGTGGTAAATGCTACATATGGGATTAAATCTAAAATTGACAGGATTCAGGTTGTTGTTGAAGCTGCAGAACATCATCTAGAAATTAAAGGGTTAAAATGGGAAGACGTTAATGATGAACTCGGGATACAGTCAAGTCAAGAGACAGCATGTGTGGGTGGATACTAATAATTTTAATCCTTCCGTGGAACACGAGAAGCCTAATAGCTATTGGACAAAATTTCATGTGGTATGTGGTAGTGAAAGTGTGGGCCAAAAGGAAAGAAGTGGTGATTGTGAATTATTATAATCCATGAAAAGACTGGAGTTAAGCAAGCTTGAAGAGATAGAAGGTCAGAATAACAGTAATATTGTCTGGTGTGGTGATTTCAATGAACACAACACTTTATGGGGGAGTGGAAGGACAGACAGTAATGGTCAGGTAAAAGAAGAGCTGCTCGATGAAAAGCGTTTAGTGTGCCTAAACGATGGCAGATTTACGAGAATTGACATTAACACAGGAAAAGAATATGTACTTGATCTTACATTATTATCAAGCAATATAGCATCAATCTGTGACTGGACAGTATATCAGGAAGATACAATAGGGAATGATCATTACTCAGTTTGGTGTAAGATAAGTATAGCAAACGTGATGATTACAGCAAATTCAGGAGGGAAATGGATTCTGGAGAAGGCTGATTGAGTGAAATTTCTTGAAAAAAGTGACAGACACCTAAGTCAGATTAATGACGAAATGAACGTGGAAACAATTGACAGAAAAATGAAACAAGGCATAATATCAGCTGCTGCTGAATCCATTCCCAAAACAAAAGGCGGGGTAAAGAAGAAAGTGGTACCATGGTGGGATGATAAGTGTAAGGAGGCAGTAAGAAATAGAAATAAGGCATTTAATCTAGTCAAAAGAACTCACAATTCACATCTGATTCAGTACAAACAAGCTCAGGTAGTAGTGACGAGAACAATAAGACAGGCAAGAAGGGTACACTGGAGGAAATACTGCAATTTCATTGGAACCACTGTGAAGATAGAAGAGGTGTGGGGGATGATTAAAAAGATGAGAAGGGATAGAGGGGAGTGGAATTACCCACTGCTGACTAAGGGAAGCGAAGCTGCAGTAACAAATAAGGAAAAGGCAGAGATGTTGGCAAAGGTGGCACAGTGGTACAGTGGCCGCCTCACAGCTAGAAGGTCCCGGCTTCGATTCTCATCTGGGGCGCTGTGGACGCTGGGGGCGTGTCTTTCACCATGCCTTTTGCATCATGCGTTTGCTGCCGTATCGCGAGGGAAAAGGGCCTTTCTGTGTGGAGTTTGCATGTTCTCCCCATCTTCACAGGTGATGGGGGTATCCTCCATAAAAAAAACCCACTAAAAACATGCAAGAAGGTCACCACCTGACTAATGGTGATGAAAGGAACTGGGTCTCCGGGCGCCCACTGCTCCTTGTCCGCCGCGGAGGAAAGACTGATCAAGGATGGGTCAAATGAGAGAAATAATTTCACATGAAGCATGGCGTGTGTGCATGTAGCGTGCACTGGTGTGATAAATAAACTACGTCCTCTTCTCTTCTCTTCTCTTCTCTTCTCTTCTCTTCTCTTCTCTTCTCTTCTCTTCTCTTCTCTTCTCTTCTCTGGAAGCTGGAAAGAAGCAATAGTTATTACAGTAAGGAAACCTGGTAAAGAGAACAAGAAGCCTGGAAGCTATAGGCCAATTGCTTTGACAGCTCATATTTGTAAATTAATGGAGCGTATGATAAATGAGTGATTGGAGTATGTTTTGGAAAGTAGAGGTATGGTGGCTACATATCAAAGTGGATTAGGAAAGGAAGGAGCATGATAAATCCAATAGTGTCTTGCACAAGTAAATAAGGAAAGAGTGGTTGCAGTGTTTTTTGATGTTGAGAAAGCCTATGACATGTTGTGGAAAGAGGGACTTCTGATTAAATTGCATTCAATTGGAATCAAAAGGAAAATGTTCAACTGGATTATGGATTACCTAGATGGAAGAACTATTCAGGTGATGAGCTATCAGATCAATATATAGTAGAAAACAGGATACTGCAGGGGAGTGTAGTTAGTCCAGCCCTATTTTCCTTTATGATAAATGATATATTTATAAATATCCCAATGGACACGGAGTGGTCGCTGTTTGCAGACGACGGGGCTCTGTGGACAAGAGGAAGAAATGTTGAACACTTAGTTAAGAAAATTCAGTATGGAATTAAACAAGTAGAAAAAATGGGGAACAAAATGGGGATTTAAATTTTCGGTGGAAAAAAACTAAAGTTATGTTCTTTACAAGGAAGAAACTCAGGGAAGGTAGCATGAAATTATATGGAGAAAACCTAGAGAGAGTAGAAGGGGTTTTTTTGTGGGAGTGTTTTTTGACCAGAGATTAACATGGAGAGAGCACATTAGATATGTAGCTAATAAATGTAAAAAAGTAATAAATGTCATGAGATGTCTGGCAGGATTGGAATGGGGAGCTGATGCATATATGTAGCCCTAGTGCGATCGCGAATAGATTACGGAAACATTGTATATGGTTCAGCAGCAAAATCTGTATTAGCAGACCTGAATACCATACAAGCTCTGGCCTTAAGATTATGCGTACAGTAGGAGTAGGCAGAACTTCACCAGTATGTGCAATTCAAGTTGAAGCAGGTGAGATGCCATTAGGGATACGTATGAAGCAAATGATGGCCAACAACTGAATAAATATAAGGGGACATGGAGACAGCCGTCCTGCAAAAGGGGTGCTGCAGATATGTTGGGAGAAGGACAGCCATACAAAGAAAGTTTTGGCTGGAAAGGAAATGAAGTCGCAAGAGATGGAGGAGTATATGATAAAGAGATTGAGGATACTGTTGTGTGGCCAGTTAGACCCATATGGATATCAGAAAACCCTTGTGTTGACCTAGAACTACTCAGAATTAAGCTCCATAATAAGAATACAGGTGTAATTAATGAATATTATAGTTATAAAGACTGGAAATATAAAGAAGGGGTTCAAATTTTTACAGATGGATCAAAGCATCCTTAAACAAACACAACAGTGTTTGCAGTTGTTGTACCTAGTTACAAAGTACAATTCAACAAGAGAATATCAGATTAATTGAAAACAGTTGAGCTATATGCTATACGAATGGCATTAGAGTGGAGTGAGCAGATTAACTGCATTCATCTACTAATATGCAGTGATTCAATGTCAGCCCTTGCAAGCATTTCATCAGGAAAGTAACAAGTAATAAGGGTCTGCTCTATGAAGTCTTGAGCACCAACTCCCGAATAGTAAGAAAAGGCATGAGGGTTCCAGCACACTCAGATGTCCTGGGAAACGAGAGAGCAGATAAACTAGCAAAAGAAGCAGTCAAAAAAGATTGAAAGAGGGTCATCCTGGACAGCTAATTATGTATGGGGAAAAAAAACAAACAAACAGAAAAAACTGTAACTGTAAACTATAAAACCCATTGGATAATCCGGCCTTGTCTAGGGAGACGCTACAGTGTGGATTAAGAGGAAAAGTGAATCGAGAAGATGGCAGTAATGCAACATCGTGGATGCTAGCTGCCGTAAAACCTCAGAGAAGAAGAAGAACGTCCGGCGGAGGGAGAGGAAGGATCAAGGCGAGTGAATTGTTTGGAGCAAACGGCGGGTTAGAAATCAAACTGTACCGTGAGTGTAACGATGGGTGATAGTTCAGATGGAGAGACATGGGCTTAACAAACTTTAGTTTGTCAAGTCGAACTTGCTAAGTCCGAACTGCCAAGTTCTTAAGTCCGAACTTGGCGTACTTGGTATTGAGAAACGGCCAGTGACTTAGCTCCAAATCCCTTGCCGCCGTCATCTTTCACGCATGCGCAGTTTGTAGAATCGATGTTATCTTCCACTCGATACATAATGCCTGTGACCTCGTGACGTAGTTTTGACATTTACTTCACGCTTGTCAGATTCGTATTCATTCTGAAGGAAGCGTACGTCCGTAAACTGCAATCCGTATTTGTCATTTTGGAAAGTTGTAACTTTACGAGTTGCATTCTCACAGATAATTTATACACTGCATAATCTATGCATGATTTGACTTAAACAAGAGTTTACAATTTTTTTATTTATGCACAACTACAGACTAACACGCACACATTTTTAATACGTGCACGATTTTTATGTGTCCACGCACGAAACTTTTGACAGTAACCTTACCCCATAATTTGTTCTCTATACATACTGTATTTGTATGTAAAAGTTGCATAAATGAACCCAAATCCTGTACAAAGACCAAAGTACAAATATAATCTTTCGATCACGTTAAATGAATGTTGTTTTTGGGTGGGGGTGCGAATTTTATGTCTGTCCTGATGTCACTTTTTGTGAATCTGTACATAACTCTGATAATGTGATCTTGTGTGTTTACCTTTTGTCATGCTTCACTCATGTTTAGAACAATCCTGCAAAAAATGGGATTGACAAAAAATGATTGATAGGTGTTGATTGTTTAAATATTTTTTTTTTTAGTGTTTCTAAATATAGTTTGATCACTTTCTGTGTTGTTAGATTTAAATTGCTAATTAAAAATATTATGTTCTAAATTAAAATCTTATAACCTCGTTACATTATCTATTCCATTTCTTATTTACAATAAAAGTAGACCTTTGAACTACTTTTCAGTGACAACACAATTAGTTTATTTTTTCTGTGATATTTACAGATTTTTACAAAGATACAATATGAATACTTCTATTTACAAGTGGGCATTCTTAAAATGTACAACTATTTACAAAAGATCAGCAGAAATTAATCACAGAGATTTGCAGATTTACAGAGAACATATATGCAGTTAAGGCTGAGCAGGAGTCCCTGGTGGTCCTGCAAGATTATTGAAGCAAACAGTTTCCTGTTCCGATAACAGTGACCATCGGGGCCGCTTGGAGGCTTGATCCTCACATGGCAGCTGTTGATTGCTCCAGCAGCTTTTCGAAAAGCTCTGTGTCTTGCCAGCCCTGCAAACCCCTGAGTTACTACCACCAGGTCTTCTGCGGTCTTGGGGAGGTAGATGACCCTGTGGCGAATGGCCACCACCTCCTCAGTAACTCGATGATGCGGTCAACAGTAGAGCGAGGCATCCCAAACACCTTTGCCACCACAACTGGAGGATGTCCCACTCGTCAGCCAGAAGAGAAAGACCAAGGTCTCTATTGTGGCACCCCATCCGTGTCGCCTTTCCTGGTGGAGAAGCTCCAGCAGCACCGCCAGGGACTCTCTGCTCAGCCTAAAATCTTGTCTGGTGTCATGATCGTTGAAAGAAAATTGCAGAACAGGAACACTGATGTTTATGCAGCAGTACAGAAAGGAGGGTAAGAACAGGAGGGTTAAACAAAAGCAATTGAATTTTAGTTGATACGACAACCCTAGTGAATGTTAAAGCTTAGACCAATAATGCATTTCTCCATCTATTACATTTTGGCTTCTCAATATGGTTCTGATGTTTAATACACAACATTTTAATAGGCTATTGAATTAAGTCAGGGTTATTTACAGGGTTCGTACACACTGAACTAGGGGTGGGCAAAAATATCAATATGGCAATATATCATGATACTTTGTCTTCTGATTCAATATCGATATTAAAAATTTGAATATTGATATTTTTTCACTAAATAAATCATATTTCAGACGGGTTGTAAGTCCAGTACGACTTCCGTGGGGTGTCGTTGTACCGATACCTCACTGCAAGGCACTCTTCTTCTTCTGTTTTTTTCCCCAGGCGGTTGCAGTGAGGAAGTGGAGCTGGAAAAAAAACAAGCAAGCATGGCTGGTAACGTTAAACTAGAGACGCCCTCGAACTTTAAGGCAGATGTTTGGAGGTACTTTGGATTCCAAAGGAAAGGACAAACACACAGTGAGCTGGACAAAGACTACGCTCTCCCATTAGATATTTGGGTAACACAACAAACTTGCGAACTCATTTAGCACGACACCACCCTGACATAGCTCAGCTCATGTTGTTCATGCAAATATGTTGTAACTTGCACTTGTTTAGTTACAATAAAATGGCATGGATAATTTGAATTACATTGTTTGTCCCATGAATTATCATCTGATGTACATACAACTCAGATTTTAAGATGCATAATGCCTTTTACATTTTTCAGTGAACTATGTAGAATATCGCAATATATCTTTCCGTCGTCTGTCTATTATGTTTCGGTTGTGTTGTCTGTTAAATTTTTGTCTCCGTACGTGTGTTTTTAGGAGGGAAGAAGTTATGACGTCGTGACGCAATCAGGAAATGCTCCGAAGGCTAGACTGTCCCATTTACCGATAGTTGATGCGGCCGACGGAGCCTCCGAAGCCGTGGCCTCCTCAGGCCGCGTAGGCTGGGTCCTCCGAAGCCCCTGAATTGGGACACAGCTGCCTATTGGAGCTGACGTATCAGCGCGGCTGCCATCTTGGATGGGTCTCCCATGCACCCCCAGTGCATTTATTTCTGCGGAGGAAGGTGTATGCCCAACTACAATAATCACAACTTCCCAAATTTTTACCCGAGTTTCACACGGTTTGGTTTGTTACAAATGGCAGAGATGTAGTTATGATACAGGACACTGTCACACATTAAAAATACGTGCTTTCATGCTTAAATACTTTGTCTTTGTTAAAGAGCGTAATACAGACATATGGTATGGCATATTAATAAATGTATAAATGAATTAATTTTATATTTGAATAAAGAAGCAGTTTGATCGTTCATTTGAATTTCTCTCTCTCTCTCTCTCTCTCTCTCTCTCTCTCTCTCTCTCTCTCACACACACACACACACACACACACACACAATCATGGCCCTTCTGTACACACCAATAACAGAAGAATTTCTTCATATTTTTGTTTTCGTGCGCTGAGTATATTTAATGTAACTATTTCAGGCACATGCACGCATGCGCGCACACACAACACACATACACAAAAACCAGACATGTCATATAACCTGTTGACATGCGTATTAAACTCTGAGCAAGTTTTTTACTCAGTTGTGTTGGAATAAAACTTCACCAAAACAAACTGTCGAAACGAGGAAGGTTTTTTTCTTTTTGGCCAACTCATCATGTGTATCGGCCCACAGTCCACTGCTGCTCTCAAACACACATGTACACAAACACACACAACTTCTTGTCTGACATGTCTAAGTTTAAACAACTGTTCACAGGCTTTAGGATGACAAAGATTCCACAACAGCCTGGACTGAAATTGCTGATGTTTGTGATATACACTGACTTTAACACATATACATACATTCATATATGAAGCTCCCATATATACTGTGCCTGCTCAGTACATTTTTTAAAGGCCTGGAAAAGTAAGCTTTAAAATTCCAGGTCATTCCAGCATCTTACCCTGTTAAGCTTGCAACTGGGGCTGGGGAGCTAAAACCCTTGAAGAAGAACTGTTTTGCACAGCTTCTTGCATGTGCTGTGACTCCAGGGTAGATACTTTTGCGACGTGGTGCAGCCTTACTTTGTGAAATACAGAGACAACAAATGACACAAGCATGAAATGATGCTTCTCAATTCTGAATTGGGTTTCTGCAATGTGCTCCCCGAGTAAAAACACATTTTCTGAACCAATCTCAGCCTGAACGAAATGGTTGACAAAGGACACACTGACACCTTGTTCTGTTGAGTTTTGGTGAATCACATGCTCTGCTGCTCTGACCACCTTCACTGTTCCCTCTGAGGGGATCATCAGCCCACCATTGTTTTTAAGTTGAAGCATGTGGTAGCTCTGGTCAAAGGATGAGGGTACAGCAGCTGTGACATGGCTTGCATGGCACACGTCACATGACAGTTTTTTCAGAATTTTTCTGACAACAAAACCCTGAAATGTAGACCAGGGCATTGTCCACAAGACCACCAAAGCAGGTGGGCACTGTGGTCATATATGACTGCAGAAATGTTTGCAAATGGGGACGGGAGCTCTTCCTCTAACATTAAAGGAGAGTGCATGTCTGCAGCTGATAGGGACACAGTCTCATCTTGTGCTGCCACGTTGCCTGACCCACTTGGTGAGACACCACAACGGACCATCAGATGGCGGAAAATGCCCTGGAACTGCCCTGCAGAGGGATTGTTATTCCAGCCTCCTTAAAAAATTAAAAACATTTACACACTTAGATTACAGAGATGTTTAATGAGGACAGTCAGAGTTATAAAAGATATATTTTCTGAGGGTAAGCTGGGAAACTGTATAACCATTTTTCCCCACAGGTAGGCTAGAGAAGGTAAGTAAGGTAATAACTGTATAACCATGTTTTTTTTTTTTTCCACAGGTAGGCTATAAAAGGTAAGTAAGGTAATAACTGTATAAGCATGTTTTTTTTCCACAGGTAGGCTATAGAAGGTAATTAAGGTAATAACTGTATAACCATGTTTCTTCCACGGGTAGGGTATAAAAAGATCTGCACTGGTGTCTGAAGTGCCGTTTACGTTAGGGGGTGGATTACTTCATGAGGTGATAACCGCTGACAGCAGCAACAGCAGCATCTAGAGACGCCAGTAGGGCAGTTATGGTCAGCTGTGCACAAAATGTCAGGGGTTTATAGGAGAAGATCTATCCGAGTGCTGCAGAAAGGTGAGGTTGAGGCAGTGTCAAATAAGGAAAAGGCGGACATGTTTGTAGACACTTTCCAGGAGGTGCATAAATCAGAGAGTTTGGGGGTTGAGGGGTCTAGGAGGAGGGCAGAGGTGGTCAGATAATCAGTGGAAACTGGAGAGGAACATGGAAAATGATAGTCCAATTAATTTATTTTTCTCTATTAAGGAATTGAGGGATGCCATTATGGCCGGGGCAAACACCACTCCAGGGTGAAATAGACTGCCCTACGAGCTCTTTAAACATCTAGATGACATTGTGTTGGATGAGATCATTGCTTTGGTGAACACAGTGTGGGCAGAAGGATGTCTACGGAAGGAATGGAAGCATGCAGTGGTGGTCCTGATCTTAAAGCCATACCGGCCCATAGCGCTCACATTAACTTTGCAAAATAATGGAGAGGATGGTTACAAATAGGTTAGAGTATCGCTTGGAATCAAGCGGGCTTTTTGTTAATTTCCAGAATGGCTTTAGGAAGGGTTGCTCCACAATGGAGTCACTTGCTCTGTTGGATCAAGATATTAAAAGGGTGTTTAATAATAAAGAAGTGGTGATGAGTGTATTCTTAGATATTGAGAAAACGTATGATTCTCTGTGGAAGATTGGATTATTGATTAAAATTTATGATCTGGGAGTTAGAGAACGAATGTTTAATTGGATCAAAGATTTTTTTAAAGGAAAGAACTATTCAAGTTCGGGTGGGTGGTGTCAGTTATAAGACAGTCTTAACAGAGATCAGAACTCCACAGGGAAGTGTTATTTCTCCAGTGTAATTTAATGTAATGATAAATGACATCTTTGATAATATAGGGGAAGGATTTGGGCTGTCCTTGTTTGCAGACGACGGGGCCATCTGGAAAAGAGGATGAAATGTGGAGTTTATTGTGAAACAGGTCCAAAAGGCATTACAGAGTGTACAGGAGTGGGGAATGACATGGGGTTTTAGGATTTCAGCACCAAAATCAAAATATATGATCTTTGGGTTTAAAAGAAGATTACCTATTACTGAGTTGAAAATATATGATTCTCCACTGGAAAAAGTGAAGGTTTTTAAGTTTTTGGGTGTCTGGTTTTAGGAGTGTATGACTTGGGCTGTACATTCATCCATCCATTTTCTATGCCGCTTATCCCTTTCGGGATCGTGGGGGGGCCGGAGCCTAACGGGCGGGATGCGGGGTACACTCTGGACCGGTCGCCAGCCGATCGCAGGCACTGTACACATTAGTAAAATAGTGGAAAAGTGTGAAAAGATCATCAACGTCTTAAGAAGCCTGACTGGGTATGAGTGGGGAGCTTACAGGGAGATGATGCAGCTTATTTACCAGGCCATGATTAGATCAGCTTTTGATTATGGGTGTTTTATTTACGGTGCAGCCTCAAAAACAGTGTTAGCCAGGCTGGAAGTAACTCAGGCAAAGGCCTTGAGGCTCTGCTGTGGATCTTTTAGAACCTCCTCAATCCCTGCTTTGCTTGCTGAAATGGGAGAAATGTCCTTATGGCTAAGGTGCGTTAAGTTAGGATTACAGTACTGGGTAAAAATTAGTGGGAGTACTCAAACTTTCCTGGCTAGGCGTCTTATCATTTATTGTTGATGTGAATCAGTGGCCTACAAAACTGAGCATGGAGCAGAGGGGCATAGTGGAGCACACAAGCTGGTCACCTATTTCCCCGTGGGTAATGAGTGAACTAGACATCGGGCTTGTCTCCAGAAGAAAGATAAGAGAGAGATGACTACAAGTATTCAAATGTATCTTAATTCAATCAGGGAGAGCAAGTTGCTAATATATAGAGATGGATCTAGGGATCCAGATAGTAGGAGAACTGGGTTTGGGGTCTATGTAGAGCAACTTGACTTAAAATTTAGCATTAGAATTTCTGATGGAAGCTCTGTGTTCACGTCTGAGTTAATCCGGTTTTAAACATTGCACAGCACAGAATCTGTGCTTTTAGGAGTTTTTAACAACATCTTTTTAGCTACTGACTCTGTTTGCTGTGTAATCCTTGTGATACAGTGGACCATGACATCCTGATTGCTTGTTTGGAGCAGTGGGTGGGCATCAGGGGCTCGGCACTGGAATGGTTCAGGTCCTACCTGTCTCATCGGACATTCTGTGTCAGCCTCGGTGACTCTGTGTCCTCCACTGCTTCTCTCTCATGTGGGGTCCCACAGGGCTCAGAGCTGGGCCCTCTTTTATTTTCTTTATATCTTCTCCCACTTGGTTCCATTCTCAGGAAGCATGGCATTTTATTCCACTGTTATGCTGATGACAGCCAGATCTATGTCCCTCTTAAAAAGGCTGATTCACTCTCCCTTAAGCCACTGTTAAAGTGTTTGGATGACCCCTAACCCTAACCCCCTAACCCTGGAGGACCCTCTCTTAACCATCTTTGGACTTTATTTTAAACGGCTCTTTTAACAAAACAGTTCTCCTTCTCTCCCTTGCGCCAGTGCCCATCGTAACATTCAAATAGGATGTTACGTTTTTATCTTCACCTAACCCTGACCCCTAACCCCAAGGCCTGGATGGCTCTAAACCTTTTAAATTTTAACGAAAACAAGACTGAAGTGATGGTCTTCAGTGGCACCTCGGTGACCCCCCCCAGTCGATCTGGGTTCCTTGGCACAGTACGCCAAACCTATTGTTAATAATCTGGGGGTAAGCTTTATTTGATAGCCAAAGGAAGCTTGAATAAGCAAGTTGTAGAATACCTCCCTTTACGAAGAGTGGAACTGAGAGGAATAATTAAAGAGGGCCTAATACACAGTCCAGCGTCTACACTGCCAGAAATGAAGAAGAGGAAGCAGCAGCAGCAGCTGAATTCATGGGGAAACAGGTTGATGATGTTACCAGGCAAGTTGAGGCTCTCCAAACCAGAGTTGAAACTGTGGAGAAAGAAAACACTGAGCTCTGGGGAAAATGCAACGACCTGGACACGTATAAGAGAAGATGGAATCTCAGAGTTGCTGGGATCCCCATTATGCCCATAATTAAAGAGAAAGTGTTTATTTTTATACTGCCAAAATAAAGGAGCAGATTTTTACTTTGTCCAAGAAACTCATGCCTCAGAAACAAATGTGGCATTTGGAGAAGTCAGTGGGGGGGGGGGGGGGGGGGGCAACAGGTCAGCAGGGGTCGCTATACTACAATGGGAATTTAAAGGAAAGATTCTCAAGCACTTCTCAGATAGCAATGGTAGACAGATAATCCTCCTTGTAGATATAGAATAGAATAGAATGCCTTTATTGTCATTATACCCTGTATAATGAAATTCAGAGCAGCTCCTTCAGTGCAAAAGGTACAGTAAATAAAATAAATACACAACAATATATAAAAGTAGATAAAAAAGCAAGTTATGTACACAGTACAATATAATGCACAGCATAACATATTGTATTTCTCCAATAGGGAGTATTGCACATTTGTGGTAGAGGTAGACCAGGGGATTGATGTCAGTGCATATGTGAGTTCAGAGTGATGATGGCTTTGGGAAAGAAACTGTTCTTGAGTCTGTTTGTTTTGGACCCGATGCACCTGTAACGTCTTCCTGAGGGCAGGAGGTCAAACAGGGTGGAGCCAGGGTGGGAACTGTCCTTGATGATATTATTTGCTCTGGTGAGACAGCGGGACGAGTAGATGTCCATCAGGGAGGGGAGAGGGCAGCCGATGATTTTCTGGGCGGCTTTAACGACCCTCTGAAGCCTATTTCTGTCTGCCACCGTGCAGTTACCGTACCACACTGTGATGCAGTAAGTCAGTAGGCTCTCAACAGACGAGCAGTAGAAAGTCAGCAGCAGGGAGCGGTTCAGGTTGAATTTCTTGAGAACTCTCAGGAGGTGAAGCCGCTGCTGCGCCTTCTTAATGATTGCAGTGGTGTTTTCAGTCCAAGAGATGTCAGAGGTGATGAGGACGCCGAGGAACCGGAAGGTGTGGACCCTCTCCACACACTCGCCGTTGATGTATAGTGGGGCTGGGTCGGTGTTGAGCCTCCTGAAATTAACAATGATCTCCTTGGTTTTTTTGGTGTTCAGAGCCAGGTTGTTTCCTGAACACCAGGCTGCCAACCTCAGGACCTCCTCCCTGTAGGCTGTCTCGTCACCCCCCTTGATGAGCCCGACCACTGTGGTGTCGTCAGCAAACTTGACAATCAGGTTGTTGTTATCGGCCGGGCTGCAATCGTGGGTGTAGAGACAGTACAGGAGGGGACTCAGCACACAGCCCTGTGGGGAGCCGGTGCTCAGTGTCTGTGTGGAGGAAAGGTGGGGGCCGAGTCTCACTGTCTGGGGCCGGTTTGTAAGGAAGTCTCTTATCCAGGCGCATGTGAGAGGGGGAAGGCCGAGCGTGGTGAGTTTGGTGATGAGAATGTCCGGAATTATTGTATTGAAGGCTGAACTGTAATCCACAAAGAGCATATGGACGTAGCTCTGCTGCTGCTCCAGGTGTGACAGCGCTGAGTGGAGGGCTACGGCGATGGCGTCTTCGGTGGATCTGTTTGCCCGATATGCGAACTGGTACGGATCGAAGTGTGAGGGGAGATAGTCCTTGATGTGCTGGAGGACCAATCTCTCAAAGCACTTCATGATTACTGGGGAGAGTGCCACAGAGCGGTAGTCATTCAGGCTGGTGGTGGGGGCCTTCTTTGGTACCGGGATGATTGTGGCGGATTTCAGACACGGTGGGATGGCTGCCTGGGCCAGGGAGAGATTGAAGATCCTGGTGAAGATGGGGGTGAGCTGAAGGGCACACGTCTTGAGCACCTTACCCGGAACTCCATCTGGGCCAGCAGCCTTCTTGGGGTTCACTGCCAGGAGCACCCGTCTGACCTCATGCTCCCTGACAGTGAGTGTGGGGGTGCAGGGACTGGAAGGGGGGGAGGGCAGGGCGGAGGCTGACGAGTGTTGCTGTGATGTTTCAAAGCGGGCAAAGAAGCAGTTTAGCTCCTCTGCCAGCGCCGCATTCTGGTCCCCTGATGTTGTAGTAGGACAGCCTCTAAAGTTAGTGATGTCATTGATGCCCTGCCACACCGCCCGTGTGTTGTTGCTGGACAGGTGGGACTCTATCCTCCTCTTATGGTCCGCCTTGGCTTTTTTAACCCCTCTCTTCACATCCGCTCGAGCAGACCTGTAAAGGAGGTCGTTACCGGACCTGAAGGCAGCATCGCGGGCTTTGAGGAGTGTGCGAACCTGGCTGGTCAGCCAGGGTTTCTGGTTGGGAAAGACACGAATGTTTTTGTCCGCAGTCACATTTCCGATACAGAACTTGATATTGTCCAGTACCGTTCCAGTGAATGTTTCCAACTCCTGGTGTTTGAATAGGTCCCAGTCAGTCTCTGTGAAGCAGTCCTGCAGCCTGTAAAGTGCGTTGTCAGGCCAGGTTGTGATGGTCTTTGTGATGGGCCTGGCACTGCGTCTGAGGGGAGTGTAGGCTGGGGAGAGCAGGAGGGAAGGATGGTCTGAAGATATTGACCATTCTCAGTTTATTATTAGAAATATATATGCCTCCAACAGTAAACCAAATAATGCAGTTATATTTTCAACAACAGAAAATAAAACTAACCAGTTGTTACTAACATTCCCTACAGCCAAAGTCTTATGGGGAGGAGACTTTAATACAGCGATGGACGAAAACCTGGACTGATGGCCTCCTAAGAACAGAGGAACAAACGAATTACAAAATATTTGTGGCAGGATGGGCCTTATTGATATTTGGAGACACAAAAATCCAAACCAAAAAATATATACCTGGAGTAATAAGGACAGATCTCAACAATCTCGTATAGATTTCTGGTTGGGCTCCTCAGACATAGATGATAAGGTGGAGTCTGTGCTAATAGACCCTACAGTCTTTACAGATCATCAGGCCATTACAATTAAGGTCAATATGGCAGCAAATAGATATAAATCTAATATAGATTACTGGAAATTAAATAGAACATTATTAGAAGGAGAAGAACTAACAGAACTGTCAGCTTTACAACTCGAATTTGACAAATTGTATGAGGAAAAGGCCAGAGGAGCTTTTGTCAGGTCTTGAAGGAAATGGTTAGAACAAGGGGAAAAGTGCACCAAATAATTTTTTCAGTTGGAAAAAAGGAACTTTGAGTCATATTCTCTCTGTAAACTTAAAATCAATAACCAGGTATGTGAGGATGGAAAATATATTTCCCACTATTAGCTGATTTCTACCAGAAATTATACGCTGCTGACATTGAAAATGAAGGTAACATTGATTTATTTCTTCAAGATATTAAAAAGGACATTAAAGGTATTGATAACGGCTTTAAAACTGTGTGCGACCTGAGGGTTAACTTAACAGAGGTACAAAAATGTACTGACTCTCTAAAAGATAACAAATCTCCCGGTAATGACGGGTTAATATGTGAAAGAGTACGGTTACATATTTAGGTGTATATTGATAAAAATGAAAAACTTATTAAAACTTATATTAAACTTTGACCCTATAGTGGATCAAATAACAAAAAAGTTCAACATGTGGCTGATGAGAGATCTCTCTATGAATGGTAGAGTTTTACTCTCTAAAGCTGAGGGGATACCTCGAGCTGTATATGTGGCCTTATCACTTGGAATGCCCGCTGCAATACACAAACATTTAGATAAAACTTTATTCAACTTTATTTGGAAGAATAGATCTCATTACTTAAGGAAAGATATTTTATGTAATATGAGAAGGGACGGTGTCCTTGAGGTACTAAGTTTTGAAACATTAAATAATACTTTCAAAGTTAAATGGTTAACTCATTTGATCAAAGAAAGACAATATATGGAATACTTTTCCTAAACATATCTTTAACTCAATTGATGGTCTAAAATTTTTGTTACAGTGTGACTATACATCTGCACGCTTTCATGTCCTACCATGGCGAGTTACTAACTTATCTCCTTCCCGGAGTCTCTGTGCTTTGTCGTTTCGCAGGTTCCCATGGACAGTGGCTGAATCTGGTTTGTGGATTGCAGCTGCATCTCCTGCCTTGGCCCTACCTGACATCCACTGCAACTGCTACTACTGTTATTACATCCACTGTCACTGTTACTGTGACTGTATGTCTGTCTGTCTCTCTCTCTCTGACTGCATTTCTGACTGTCTCTCTCTCTCTCTCTCTCTCTCTCTGTCTCTCTCTCTCTCTGACTGCATTTCTGACTGTCTCTCTCTGTCTGTCCCACTGTCTCTCTCTTGCTCTCCCTCTCTGACTCAACCGGTCAAGGCAGATGGCCGCCCACCCAGAGCCTGGTTCTGCCTGATGTTTCTGCCTGTTAAAAGGAAGTTTTTCCTCGCCACTGTCGCCAAGTGCTTGCTCATGGAGGAATTGTTGGTTCTCTGTAGATAAAAGAGCTCAGCCTGTACCAGCTCTGTATGGAAAGTGTCCTGAGACAACTTCTGTTGTGATTTGGCGCTATACAAATAAAACTGAATTGAATTGAACTATACGATTGAAAAATTACCTGTTACTAGCAAATTTTCATAAACAAGCGCTGCTGGCCTGGAAAATGGTGTACAAACATAATTTCTCGCCAACTAGGTACTACATCTGGAATAGCAAGAATATTCAATATAAAAATAAGTCATTGTACTATAAAAATGGGTTGAAAATGGTATTGTCTTAGTTAAACAACTTGTGAATGCTGAGGGACAGTTACTGATTTACAGTGAACTCCAGGATAAATTCAGGTTGTCAATCAGCCCAAAGGTATATGCAGTGGTCTTTGATGCCATACTGAGGAGTGTACTGCAGCTGTTTGATCCACTCCGCTGTGGTTTGTTTCTTGATGGTAATGACATCACTGAGAACAAATGCTCGAATAAATTCATCAGGAGCCTCATGCTGACTGTAACTGTACCCTCAGCCAAATCCTTTTGGACCTCACGGTTTGGGGACATTGATTGGAGGAAGGTTTGGTTGGCTGGGGATAAATTTAGCTTGAACAACAAAGTTAAAGAGGTCTCTTATAAAATAATGCATAAAATTTATCCAGCAAAAAAAAAACCTTGAAGGGATTTAAGTTGAATATTGAATATTCTTGTGTTTTCTGTGGAACAGAGGAAGAAATCTGCCATCTTTTCTATCACTGTGTGTGTTCTAGAATATTCTGGAGGGACATTCAAAATTACATTAACAGAAAAACTAAGTAACTAAGTAAAACTAAGTAATCCACTTAAAAGAAAAGGACATTATCATCTGTTATGTCATCTGAAAATGAGAGTGAAAAAGACTTTGTTTTTATGAACAGCTACTTCTTTTTCTTGGAAAATTTCACATTCATAAGAAAAAATGGTCTGACTGTAAACCCTGCTTTGAACACTTTCTATATGAACTGAAACAGTACTGCATGATTGTTAATGGACTTAAAAATAAGAAGGCTCTCAAAACTAACTCTGTTTTTGATAAATATTACAAAGAATGACGATTGTGTATACAACATATAGTCTGTTTTGTTTTTTGTTTTTTTAATTTTTATTGTCGCTGTTGGTTTATGTTTTTTGTGCTTTTGCTATTTTTTTGTTTTTGTCCTTGGTTTGGTTACTGCGCTTGTTTCTCTAATCCCCTGGCTGAAACAGCGCTGTGTATATTGTAAATGGTTATTTGTAAATAAAGCTTTTTTTTAAAAAAAAAAAAAGCAGCAGCAGAAGAAGAAGATGTTTCTCGCGAGAACTCATTTTGTTAGATCGCGTCCTTGCTAAATTCGAAATGGGGTACTGGGACACACCAGAGGGCACAGACTGCGTCGAAAAAACATGGATCACGACCAAACTGGGCGCGGCTTTGGGTAAATATCAGCAATGATAAAAATCATATGGGTATGCATTGTGGTGGGCATTGAAAATCAGGTTATTGTGTTAACCTAGAGGAGTATTTACGCTAATGCTAACGTTTGCCAACAGCTAACAGGTTAGCCCAGGATAGGTACGAAGGTTGCAACACAACGCGTACCAGAACTAAGTTTGTTTTGCTTAATTGCGCGAATTTGCCTACGGGGGTGTCTTGCAGCCAGTGTTGATCAAGTCACAAAGAGTGAATCTGAGCTTCTCTACCACGGATGCTGCAAATAGTGTCATTTGTAACGTTGAAGATTTGTTGCACAGTTTGGCAGCTAAAATTTAATGCCAATACCAATATAATTTGACGTGAAAGAATAAGAACAAGGGTTTCGAATGAATTATAATTATAATGTTTCGAATGAATTCTAATTGAGTTTAGTTATAGGGCTGATTAATAGGCCAGAGTAAAACGTAGCTGTGACTACACCTCCTCGCCCAGTGTCTCAAGGAATGCGAGTATTAATATGACTCGAGGGACCAACTTCATTTAGGCTAACATATTCTTTATGAAACAGCCAGGTTTGAGTAAGACAAAATAAATCACTGTTATATTCTGATATTAAATCATTCAGCATCATTTGACCGTGTTAGACATGACACACAGGTTGAAAAGGTGTAATTGGGTGCCCGTAATGGGCAGTGAATTTGATCGGCCTAATCATAGAATTTAATCTCTATTGAGACGTGGTGTAATTATGAATACTATTTTGTGTATTGATTATCTCTGTTAAATAGACTGTAAGCCATGTTTTAAAAGTAGTCTAGAAAATGTTTGAAAAGAAGGCGTATTTGAGCCGTAACCTATACATAATGCTGATGTTATGTTTATTTGCTTATGCTTTTTACCATGCTGGTAATTTTACAATCCAATTTCCAAAAAAGGTGGGATGCTGTGTAACATAAATAAAAGCAAAATGAAAATTATATTCTCATTTACAGTTTGATACCCGAGAGGGTGATTGTTCCTAAGGTAAAGATGGGTAGGGGTTGCAAAGAATTTTGGAATTTCATTGTTTACAGTAAATAACGACAATCTGAAGAAATCTCTGGATGGCTGTGATCTTCAGGCCTTCGGGTGACACTGGATTGAGAACAGACATGATTCTATAGTGAACCACTGCATGGGCTCATGTACACTTTCAAAAACCATTGTCTGTGTACACAGTTCATCACTGCATCTGTGAATGCAAGTTGAAGCTCTACCATGCAAAGAGGAAACCATACAGATCCAAAAATGTAGCTGCATTCTTTGGTCCCAAGCTCATTAAAGATGGACTGAGGCGAAGTGGAAAACTGTCCTGTAATCTGACAGGAAAAAAATGTTAAATTCTTTTTACAAATTACATGAATGCTGCATCCTCCAGGCTAAAGAGGAGAGGTGCCATTTGGTTTATCAGCACACAGTGCAAAAGCCAGCATCTGTGATGTTAAGGGGGTACATTAGTGCATATTGTATTGGTAACCTGCACATTTGTGCAGGCACCATTTGATGTTGAATGATAATACATGTTTTGTAGCAACATATGCTGCAAAGTGTACATCATCTTTCTTGCTTATTTCACCAAGACAATGCCAAACCACTTTCTGCATATATTACAAAAGCGTGGCTCCATCCTTTAATGGTCGGGGTGCTAAACTAGCCGTGATCTATTTGATAGACCAGTTAATGAAGAGAAATAGCTCAGCTATCATCAATTTCTGTGATTGTTGGCCATCAGTGGCAGATGCTGTACTTAATCAATTTAATCTGGGTGTACTGCTATCAGATTTCCACAGCTAGGAGCTATCTCGTCTGAGCTCGGTATAAACACATCGCTTACCTCAAAACTGCATGTTTCTCTTATAGGCTGTGTGAAAATATAACAGATTTGGTAACCATATTTTATACATATCTATGACTGATATCAAGAACATTTTGTAAACAACAGATGTTTGCAGTCTGGTCAGTAACCACCAACACCATTACCCACCATGTAATTCCCTAGTCTTTGCCTCAAATATCCTTAGATTGCGATTGCAACCATAGCCTCACACACGTGGATGTCACCAGTTAATCTTGCACACTGGCTGGTTCCATAGATAAACTCAGAGAAACAGCTGTGGGCTGCTCTTTAATAGAGGTGGGGCAGTTAAACAGACATGCATTTTCCAAACCAACCATCTAAGTCATGAAGCACTGAGCTTTTCTATGGAACCATCTGGGACTTCCTCCCACACTGTGGATGAGACAGTCCTGAACAGGACTTTGCTGTATCACATGTTTCATGAATGCCTCTGAGGAGAGGTAATCCTTGTACCTTAGTCTCAGTCAATTTCCTGTCGTGAAATTAAGATTGGAAAATGGGCGCAGCAGGTAGTGTGCGTGCCTCACAGCAAGAAGGTTGCCGGTTAGATCCCTGGGCGGGGCCTTTCTGTGCGAAGTTTGCATGTTATTCCCGTGCATGTGTGGGTTCTCTCCGGGTACTCCGGCTTCCTCCCACAGACCAAAAACATGCTCATTAGGTGAATTGGTGACTCTAAAATTGCCCCTAGGTGTGAGTGTGAATGGTTGTTTGTCTTGAGTGTTGCCCTGCGATCGATTGGCGACCGGTCCAGGGTGTACCCCGCCTCTCGCCTGTTGACAGCTGGGATAGGCTTCAGCCCCCCCACAACCCTGAAAAGGATAGGCGGTATAGAAAATGGATGGATGGAAGATTGGAAAATGAGAAGAAGGCTTTTTAATTACCAATGCTTGTGACAATTTTTAAAAATGGAAATAGTACTAATTTTCATTGAGAGTTTATGAGAATTGTGACTTTTTCTTGTTGATTTCAAGTTTGTTTGTGTGTCTTTATGTGTTTTTAGGTCTGGTTGGTTCAGCCTATCACATTGTGCTTTACCAGCCTGATTCTGCATTGGCAGCGGTACAGAGGGCTACCAACACTACTGTTACTATGGGTAAATATTTTAAATATTTTATTAAAAAATTCACAAGTACAGAGTTGTCTGCTCTACTGTGTCATCCTTTAGGTCAGTTTTTCCCAACCTGGGGTCCACACCCCCCACTGGTGGGCGCCAGAGATTGCAGGGGGTGTGCACAATTTTGTCTCTTTTGAGGTTCTGAGGTTACCAAAATTATATTTGTGCACATTAATTTTAGAAAATCCCAATAACACACCCAATTGGATAATCAAAACACTATATAATCCAAATTAAAACATATTTTTGGTCCACATTTAAATTCATTAAGCTATTTATTACCTCTGACGTTTAATTTTTGCAAATAAAAATTTGTAATTACTCACGTTATTCTTTTAGCGCATGTATGCGGGTAGGAGTTGGGGTTGGGGGGGCCTGGTTTATCTTGGACACAGGCAATGGGGACTTCAAGGAAAAAAGGTTGGGAACCACTGCTTTAGATCATATAGTTCAACGTCCACTGCTTAAAATCACAATGATACAGTTAAAGGTTTCTCATGATTTCACTGGATAAATTAGCAACCTTGCAAATCTAATTGTTCCGAGGAGCAATTTTTTTTTTTGCGGTTCTCAAAATGCACTTCATTACATTGTCATAACATTAAATTAAAAACCCTAAACACCCAAACAAAATACACCCTTCCCTTCAGTGCTCCTTCAGAAGCTCTGGCCCCAAAATTCATGACAATGAACAGCTGGGCAAGCTGACCAAAATAGAACACTAGCTCCAGACAGTGATGCTCAAAATTCTCCCCTCCCCTTCCCCACGTCTTATTCATGAGCACAGATGCACTACACTAATGAGTATGTTTTCATTCGTGTACAATCCTGTGAAAATAAGAATTGTGTTTTCGTTACCTTAGAACAGTGTTTCTCAATTCCCGTCCTCGGGCCCCCTGCCCTGCATATTTTAGATGTTTCCTGCTCCAACACACCTGATTCAAATCAAAGAGGCTCCTTATCAAGCCACTGCAGAGCTGCAGTGTGTTGGAGAAGGGAAACATCTAAAACATGCAGGGCAGGGGAGCCCGAGGACCGTAATTGAGGCTACACATAGCCGGGTATTTTGGAAAACGGATATTTTGGCCCCCCTGCTTTCAAAAATAACAAAAATGTTGCCTGTGAATATTCTCATTCATCCAATGCCGATTCATCCATCGGCATTCAATCGATTGCAACTGGACTTTGTCAGTTTGTCTTAGATAAAAATGCTGTGCACACAACATCATTTTCAAAAATGTTGTCATTTACATGAACCCGGATAATGACTATGGCAAACCTATTTTTCGCGAGTGTAAACATAGGTTGCTGACATGACATTAAGTATTTTCAGTCGTATGTTGTGACATTTCGGGCCCTAAAGTGACGTTTAACCCTGTTTACACGCTAACACATAACCGGCATTTTCAGGAATTTCCACTTTGTCCGGAGTTTTTAAAAACAATTCTTTTCCATGAAAAAAACTCTGTTTGCGTGTAAACAAAAGGCCAAACCACATGAAAACATATGCATTTTCCCTAAGCATAAATGTAGCATGATAAACACTGCCTTAGAATGAGCTCTTTATATTTACAGAGTGCAGGACTCCCTGAAAAGAGTCCTCCATGTTGCACTGCCATGTTTCTATGGCAGCCCAGAATAGACAAACTCTAGAGAGTGCCTTTTGTATTTTTAACTGCTACCGTAGGAGAGGATGAGGCGAGGTTTATGAAGTTGGTTGCAAGATGCCACTAAATTCTACACATTGGACCTTTAAGGGAGCTACAGTGTCTAGACCTGTTTTTAATGTTTTCTTTGCTGTCTTCTATTGATCCTTCACCTGCCTTTTAAGGTATTTGGATGTGCACAACTACTATACTACTGTGGCTGTATCTTAATTATTGTGTTCCTGCTGCATTATCTGCAAATTAAAGTTAAAGTGGGCACTTCAACCTCATTGTTTGATTTTAAATCCAAAGTGCTTTAGTACTTTGATGCATTGTACATACTACATAATTTTGACTAAATGTGTTGACTTACTGATCTTTGGATTCTACAATTTGCATCAAATTTTATAATTCTGATATGGGTATCTGTCTGTGTTGTACTAGCCACCATGGGAGCCATCTTTGGCATGGCAACGTGTCTCAGTGCTCAGGCTCGTGAATCCCCAAATGACCCACTGAATTACTTCATTGGGGGCTGTACCTCTGGGATCTTCCTGGGAGCCAGAAGTAAGTATTAATCCTGGCAGAGGAAGCACCCAGTGCTTTCCTTCCATTTAGCTAATTTTACTTCCACCTGACCCTGCTCCTCCAGCCTGTCGCCCTATCGATCAACACCTGCCATCACTGATGATATTCCAATCCCTTAAATATGCCTCAGGAGATGAGGAGAGAGGGGGCTTTTTTACGGCTGGCAACGACCTTACTATTGAAATTTGTTTATTGGTTGGTGTGGTCATCTGACCACAATTTGGGGCTGCAAATGGAGTTGGAGATTTGGTCAGGATTATAGGTGTCCTCAATGCTGAGAAATACAGGCAGATACTTATCCATCATGCAATACCATCAGGGAGGCATATGATTGAAATTTATCCTGCAGCAGGAAAACGACCCCAAACATATAGCCAATGTCATTAAGAACTATCTTCTGTGTAAAGATGAACAGTCTTGGAAGTGATGGTAAGACCCCCACAGGGCCCTGATCTCAACATCAGTAGCTGCGTTTCCATTACCCCTAGAAATGCGCAAAACCTAAATATCGCAATAAAATACTGGTAATGGAAACACCTATATTTCAAAAATCCTCTCAAATATCGCAAAAACATTTTTACGCTCTCATGAGGTGGTTTTTCAGACGTGTCGATATAAAAGTGTATCGCAAAAGTGTAATGGAAACACTTTTTTCGCATTTACACTCGCTTCCGAGTAGGAACAGCCTCCCGGGGGCATGACACATCTGGTGCCACAAGAGGTTCAAGAACATCGCAAAGCTCGTTGAACGTGGCCCGGGTCATCCGAAAATGTTGTATCCACAGTTCGTCTGTGAATTCCTCATATACAATCTTCTCCCAGAAATCCCTTATTCGTGGCCGCTGCCACACATAAGGGCTTCGCCTTTGAACAGTTATACGTTGCCTCCGCCTTCTGTTCATAATAAGTACAGCAACAGCCGTAGCGGCTCCTGTGATCAGTTTACCGAGATGCATAACGCTTTCGGCCATCTTCCTCAAAGTGAAGTCTCGCGGGACGGCCGAGAATTTCGGTTAGTTCGCAAAACACCGTTCAATGGAAACACCTGCAAGTAGCACTTGAACTTTGTCGAAATATCGCTTTTATTTTGCGAACAACTGTAATGGAAACGCAGCTATTGAGTCTGTCTGGGATTACATGAAGAGACAGAAGGATTTGAGGGAGCCTACATCCACAGAAGATCTGTGGTTAGCTTTGCAAGATGTTTGGAACATCCTACCAGTCAAGTTCCTTCAAAAACTGTGTGGAAGTGTACCTAGAACAATTGATGCTGTTTTGAAGGCAAAGGGTGGTCACACCAAATATTGGTTTGATTTAGATTTCTCTTCTGTTCATTCACTGCATTTTGTTAATTGTCGAAAATAAACTACTAACACCCTTTGAAAGCGTCTTTAGTTTACAGCATTTTTTCACACCTGTCTAAAACATGCCTGTGAATATTCTCATTCATCCAGGTCATTGTAAGCTTCAGGGCATTCAATTGTTCGCAACTGGACTTTGTCAAACTGACAAAGTCCAGTTGCGAACGACTGAATGCCCTGAAGCTTACCTGTCTAAAAGTTTTGCACAGTACTATTTATATTGGCAACCACTTGCTTTAAAATACCCAAGTGACAAAGATTGGATTAACTAGTTTCTACATTAAATTAGTGACTGACTACAGTTAGGTGGTCAGAATCAGATAACTGGTTCAAAGTCAAATGCTGTCAACATCTCTGTATTAAATACATGAAAACAGAAAAGAGCATATAAATTCAGCACTTAGTTTAAATATGTATTACTTGAAGGACATGTACACATTGCTATACATATTATGATTCAATTATAATTTTGAGAGAGGCTACTGGCAAGTGAGATAGTTGGTAGGAGAGGGTGGTTATAAAACGGGATGGGAGAGATAGTATAAATGGGGGCATTGGCGGAGCATGTTTGTGTGCCTCTTGGACACACGTGCTTGGCGGGCTTGTGGCTTTTCCCTCCATTTGGTACACTAAAATCCATGTGACATACCTTACAAAAAGTGTGACTTTAACCAAAGTTGCTTTTCTTCTGGAATTTCCCCTTGCGGGACTAATAAAAGAATATTGAATTGAATTTTCAGTGAGAACAGGTACACTTCCTCCCATTTGTTATATACTTGCACAAACTTTTAACCTACTGTATTGTACTGTACTGTAATTTTAGTAAACACATGAAATAAATGGGAAGGGTAAAATACATGGTTTCCTGGGAAAACTGGAGGGTTGGCAGGTCTGTAAAGAAGCTTAATGAAAAAAATTTTTGTCTCCACACAGTAATTGCTTCATTGCTGTTACCCTGCTTTGCTTTGTAAAAGTTAAGCAAAGCTAACTGGAACAATTCTCCCCCCCCCCCCCCCCCCCCCGTGTCTGTCTGTCTCTAGCCCACAGTGCTATGACTGGTGCGTCAGCCTGTCTTGGACTGGGCACACTGGCCTTTTTCACAAAAGTTGGCAAGATGGAGGGCTGGAAGCTAGCTGGACCCCCTGAATTATGAAGACTAGATGTTGTAAAAAGAATTTATCTAATAAAGATCTCTTGAAAATGACAAAACTAACTACTTGATTTCATCTTGCCAATAGTGTCATAGTTATGGAAGTCAAAGAAAATGTTTAATGAATTTTGCAATGTATTTTTTATTAATAAAGATTGTCCTACCTCCATTATGTTGTGCAGGCAGACATCGAGTCCTGGTTTTAGAAACCTAGGTGGGAACCTTTCTGAGTTTTCAGAAAAAGGCTATTGAGGACATTTTGGGCTGGTCCTCACTTTTGGACAGAACCTTCAAAGAGCTGTTTGAGGGTTCACGTTTGGTTTTAAAGGTTAAGTTAGAATTTACTTTGGGATTAGGGTTGGGGTGTGGCATTTAGTTGTGATGGTTAGGTTAAGGGGCTGGGAAATGTATTATGTCTATCAGGGTCTTCACAAGTATAGTAGTACAAATGTGTGTATGTTTGTCAGTATTTAAATACATATATAAATATATATGTATTTGTAAAAAAGGTACATATATATATACGGAGCCCTGGAGGTAACATGGGTGAATTTTTTTTCGTTGCCTGGCCACAACTTGTAAGTAAGGTGAGGGAACGAGTTGCTAATTATAAGTTTTCTGTTTTCAGCCTAACCTCCAAACAAAATGGGATGTTAAATTTCATTCATTTGAGACTCAGATATCTCAAACCAAACTGCTTTGTCCAGGAAAATGGAGGCTGGTCCTGGCCCCTCCGACTGCAGGTAAAATCATCACTTGACCCTCTACAGTTCGCCCACCAATGCCATCTGAGTGTGGACAACGCCATCATACACCTGCTGCAGTGTGCTCACTCCCACCTGGATTGTAGCGGCAGCACTGTGAGGATCATTTTCTTTGATTTCTCCATTTAATACCATTCAGCCGCTGCTCCTAGGTGAGAAACTGCGAGTGATGGGAGTCGACGTGCCCACAATCTCCTGGATAACTGACTACCTGACAGAGGGACTGCAGTTTGTCCGACTGGCAAAGTCTGTCTGAGACAGAGTACAGGAGTGCCACAGGGGACTGTTCTGTCTCCTGACAACTGCTCTACTTCCTGAGCTACAGCCACTCGAGGTAAATGGCAATTTAAACAGTTTATCTACCAACCTCACACCCCCAATATTCCAGTGTTACATATTTATCTGCAATATTGTGTAGTAGATTGAAAAGGCTACATGCTTATTTTCTTTTGGAAACGGACACCCCCCTATTTTTTTTTTTTGTTAAATATTTGAACTGTGATACTTAAACATGTCAATAGATGGTGATACTCTGCCACTGTGGATACTGTAGGGAGAATTGTATAACCGCTCTGCTCATGCGCAGATCCAAAATTAACGGCAATGGCATGAGCAAGACACCAACTTGTGTCCCCTCTCTCTGATTAGTCCACAGGTATGTTAAAACTTGCTTTTCTGAGATAAGCTCTGTTTAATAACTAATGTAAGGTTATGGAAGTTGTGTGTTGTTTAGAGATGATGTTAAGATGTATGGTGACGAGCGAAGAATGCATTTGTAACGGCATAGTGAATGGGCAGCACCGAGACCCGCCATTTTGAGCGTTTAGTTACAATCATTAAACTGTTTTAAAAGTAGTATGTTAGAGTTGTAGGGATTATGTTTATGTTATGTGAGTGCAGGATAAGTGTGGAAACGTATAAATGTTAGAACATGAGTGAAGTAAAAGTGAGAATGTGATTGAGGGTGTATAATTTTTGTAATATTAATAATAATATATGTAATATTTTAGTTAAGTCCATCTTGGTGTATGTGAAATAGATAAGTTATTGTCGATCTGCTTGTATTTATTTTTGGCAAAACAGATTTTATAGTGTTTATTTTGGTTTTCTAAATTTATTTGAGTTGTACCTGTTTTAGTGTGAATGTAATGAGTAACAGATGAAGTTGGGATGATTTCATTGAAAATGTATCATAGTTTTATGAAATTGCTAAAAAAAATTAAATGAGCAACGGCAAGAGCAATACGCCAACTTGTGTCCTCTCTCTCTGATTAATCCACAGTGCAACCTTGCCTGTTGACCTTGTCTGTTGGCCCAGATTTCCCCTAGGTCTGGCACTGGTAACAATTGGGGGCTCATCCGGGATCCTGTAGTGTCGCTGCCTGGTGAAGTGATTGCCTTGACAATATGTTCCAGTATTTGAAGCTTCAGGGAAGGCTACAGTCTACTGTGTCATCCAGAAAGCAGAAGTTACCTGTTACCATGTGATCATGGCCACTGTCAACCCTCGGCGGGCGATAGCCTACAAAATCCACAAGAGACTTTCTGATTTGAGTGCAAGTTAGCTGCTGCAAGTTGTAAGTTCGATAGATGATGGCAGCGTGACTGGTAATGTTGATGACCTGAGTGAACCAGAACTGTATGACCTGATTGTCGACTATGTCAGAAGTGAGAAATTGGTTGCCCTGGAGGATGGAGGCATGTCTCAGCTCCTCCTCCTCAATGACATGTTGAGTGATCTGCTGTCTATGGACGCAGGGGCGACTGGAGCTGTACAGATGGAGACTCTTCAGAACGAAGGTTCAACAACTCAGCTGCAGGGATGTTCCACTCCACCTCTTCGTGACCACAACCAACCTGCCAGATGTCCAGTTTCAGCCACCACAGACATTTCGCCTGCAGGAAGAGACAGTGTTGTGTCAGTGGGAAATCCAACCACTCCCATATCAGCAAAGCCTCCCCCAGCTGGTTTTGCTGGTGTTTCTTCTGGTAGGGCCAGTCTCTCCTCCAATGTGGGAGATCAGGTACTTAGGTTTACTGATGTTGCAGCTCTTCTTCCTCGCAGAGGGTTCAAGTTACATGGTGGACAGATTTCTGATGTTAGCTCTGAAATGTCATACAGTTGTCTGTGTAAACAAATTGATGAAGGTTTACAAGAAGCTTTTACTGAGTCAGAGGTAATACGTACAGTGATTAAAATCCTCAAACCGGGTAATTTAGAGAGATGCTGCTAAACAAAAGTGATCTAACTGTTGAAGAGTTAAAGCGGTTTCTCCGTGCACATATCAGGGACAAAAACAGTACTGAACTTTTCCAAGAGTTAAGTAATGCTAAGCAACAAGAAAAAGAGACTCCACAGCAGTTTCTGTACCGAATAATGGGTTTGAAGCAGCGTGTTCTCTTTAAGTCAGGACAACCAGGTGCTGAGTTTAACTATGATAAGAAACTTGTTCAGGGCACTTTTCTCCACACACTCTATCAAGGGTTAAATGAGAAGAACAACTATGTTCGACATGATCTCAGACCTCTTCTCACAGACTTGCAGGTTAGTGATGACTTTTTCTTAAATCAAATCACTAAGTCTGCGAGTGAGGAAGCAGAAAGAGTGAAACACCTTGGTACTGTTGCTAAAAACCAACCAGTGGTTGTCAACACAGCTCAGCTTGACACAAGTGATTCAGCTAAGCAGACTCAAGTTGACACTGAGCTACAAGCTAATTGTGCTGCTATTAAAGAACTGACTGCACAGGTGTCCTCACTAAACAAACATCTGGCGCAAATGGTGAAATCTACTGACAGTGTGACACCTGGGGACTCCTGCTCACCAACAGCTCATCTACAGGCACTGACAACAGATAAAAGGGGCAGATGTAATGACTGTGTACAGCAAAGCAAGGTAAGCTGTTCCCACTGTTTTGTATGTGTCCAGACTGGACACCGTGCAATTGGCTGTCTTCAAAGGAAGTTTTCGGGAAACAGACTGAGATCACTGGAGAGGGACAGCCAGTGACTGTGACAGCTGAGATGTCCCCAGCACCAGCCACCAACCCAAAAACAGCCAACCCTGTGAAAACAAACACAGAATGCCAACCACCACCAAGAAAACACATTGCACAGATCATTGGGAAAAGGTGCATGGTTTTGTGTGCCATGAACAGAGTTCCCCTTCAGATGTTACTCGATTCAGGAGCTCAAGTGACTATGGTTGGGAGAGCATGGGTCAATAGAACTCCCAAACATCCAGATTCAGCCACTTGAATCCCCTCTTTCTGACCAGCCTTTAGACATTACTGCAGCTAATGGCACAATGTTCCCTTTGATGGATGGATTGATGTTGAACTCCAAGTCTGTAATGAAACCCACGGACATATCACCATACAAGTGCCACTGTTAGCCAGCCAGGACAGTCTTAATTGTCCCCTGTTAGGCAGCATTGTCATTGGTGAAATAATCAAAACTATGACAGAACAGAAAGGGGAGGCTGATATTTCTGCTTTACTTAAAGAGGCTCTAAGTATTGATGAGAGTGCAGTTGAAGCTCTAGTTTCTGCCCTCCAGATTTTGACTCCTGTTGAGACTTCCCCAGAGTGTAATGTGAGAACAGGAAAGAAAAGTGTAAACATTACAGCAGGACAGACTTCTTAGGTGAAGTGTAGAGTCAGAGAAATGCCAAGGGGTTGGACAATACTGTTCCAACCCAGCCTAGTGAGTAACTGTCCTGAAGGATTAGACTGGTTTCCAGCCTTGGTTGATGTCCCAGGTGGGTCCACAAAAATAGTTAAAATCCCTGTTCACAACCCAACAAAGCATGACATCTACCTCATGAAGAGAACAATATTAGGTTCATTAGAGGAAGTTACAGAAGTGAGATCAGTTAACTTGTCCCCAGTTAACTCAGAGCAAGTATCTCAGTCTACTGTAAATGCATGTTCAGCTCAGTTTAACACTGACAAGCAAAAACAAACCAATGACAAACACAAGACACCAGACAACACAAAACAGAGATGGCACCCACCTGTTGACATGTCACATCTGGAAGAGGATGAACCAAAGATGGTTCGTGACATGTTGTATGAAAAGAGTCGGATGTGTTTGCAAAGGATGATTCAGACATCAGTTGCATCCCAAACCTGCAACTGAAAATCCACTTAAAGGATGAGCCACCAGTGCAAACATCTTACAACTCAGTTCCTAAGCCCTTGTATTAAGAGATTAAGGATTATGTTCAGAACCTGCCCAACCATGGCTGGATAAGAAAGTCCACCTCGCCTTACTCATCTCCAGTGGTGTGCGCCAGAAAAAGAGACAAGAGCCTACGCCTTTGCGTCGACTTTTGGGGCTTAAACTGCAAAACCATCCCCGATCGTCACCCACTTCCACGTATCCAAGATTTGCTGGACAATCTCGGGTGGTACTCATGGTTCTCCATACTCGACCAGGGCAGTGCATACCACCAAGGTTTTGTTGAGGAGAGCTCCAGACATCTAACAGCCTTTAGTACGCCCTGGGGCTTGTATGAGTGGATCCGTCTCCCGTTTGGCCTTACCAACGCACCGGTGGCTTTTCAAAGGTGCATAGAGGGGGTCCTCAACGGTCTAAGAGATGAATGCTGTACCCCATATTTGGACAATGTGCTCTGTTTTTCAAAGACTTTTCATGCACATGTGGATGACTTGAGGAAGGTGCTCCGCCGCTTGCGAGAGCATGGTGTGAAACTATGTCCAAAAAAAATGTGACCCCAGACCCCTGTTTAAGCTGGTAGAAAGTCCCAGTGAGTCAAGTCAAGGAGCTGACATAGATAGATCCAACAAGACCAAGTTAAAGGGCTCTAGTAGTGGTCAGCTTTCATCCAGAACACCTGTTCAGTGGACACCAGAACACAGTGCGGTGGTGTCATGCCTTGTGGACATGCTAACCAGTCCACATGTTTTAGTTTACCCGGACTTTGAATTACCCTTTTTCCTTCACACTGACGCTTCTGATGAAGGTTTAGGTGCAGTGCTTTATCAGCAACAGGGAAACAAACTTTGTGTCATCATGTACAGTTCTAGGTCTCTCACACCTACCGAAAAGAATTATCACTTCCATTCGGGCAAGCTTGAGTTTCTTGGTTTGAAGTGGGCGATTTGCAATAAGTTTAGGGACTATCTTTATTACCCACCCAGTTTCATAATCCCCTAACTTATGTTTTGAGCACAGCTAATTTAAATGCAGTTGGGCATCGTTGGGTGGGCGAGTTAGCTGACTTCCATTTCACCATCAGGTATCGGCCAGGCAAGTCAAACACGGATGCTGATACACTCTCACGATATCCAGTTCAACTGCATGACAGCCTCAAATACTACACTGAAACATTGCTCCCAGATGTAATTTCTGCCATCTGGCAGGGTGAGCAGCAAGAGACAATGTTGTGCCATGGGTTGCTGCACAGTTACAGACTGATGCGGATAACACACCTTTGAAGGCATTCCACTTATCACCCCAGAAAGTATTTGAGCAGCTCAGAAGGAAGATGCTTCTATCTGTGAGGTGATAAACCTGAAAAAAAGAGGATGGATTCCTAATGACAGACAAGAGACAAATGGGACGAGAAACACGCAGACTGATACATGAATGGAACAGACTGACACTTGACAAAGGAATATTGTACAAGCAGACAGGACAACGGAAACAGTTGGTACTCCCAAGCAAGCTTAAATCAACTGTACTGAAACATCTGCACAATGAAATGGGACATATTGGGGCAGACAAAGTCATTCATTTGGCCAGAGAAAGGTTTTATTGGCCATTCATGCAGCGCAAAATTTAGGACTATGTCATTCGCAGGTGCCAGTGTCTTAAACAGAAACAGCCTTGCATTTCAGAGAGAGCACCAATGGGTTCAATTACAACTAGTGCACCTTAGTGCTAGTAGATCACTTTACTCGCTTTGCACAGGCATATCCAACCAAAAACAAGTCAGGCTGAACAGCAGCAGAGAAGATCTTTTCAGACTTTATACCATGCTTTGGATATCCTGAGAAACTGCATCATGATCAGGGTCACGAGTTTGAGAACATCTTTTTCCAAAGACTCCAACAGCTATCAGGAATTGCCCATTCTTGAACCACTCCCTATCATCCGCAGGGGAACCCCGTTGAGCTTCTAAACAGAACACTTTTACAGATGATGCGCACTCTACAGCAGGAGAAAAAAACTGAGTGGAAAGAACATTTGACATGAGAGCACAGGCTACTCACCGTTCTTTCTTCTGTATGGCAGAGCACCATGTTTGCCAGTTGATTGCTTTTTAACCTGAAACCTGACCCAACACCTCAGTCCAGACAAGATTATGTACAAAAATGGGCTTCTCGGATGCAAGAGGCATACAAAATTGCTTCTGAAAACAGTGAAAAAAGCTCAGCAAAAGGGAAAAAAACTATGACCAACGTGTGAAAGGTGCTGTGTTGTAGCCGGGAGATCGGATCCTTGTAAGAAATCTTTCAGAGAGAGGTGGCCGGGGAAAACTTCGTTTTTACTGGGAACAAAAGATTCATCGTGTTGTTGAAAGGATTAGAGAGGGACTTGGGTACAGAGTTCAACAAGAACACAGGAGACCGAACCCTTCGTGTCCTGCATCGAAACCTTCTGTTGCCTGTGAATGATTTGCCTGTAGACTCAGGCCAGCAACAGACTGCCCAGGCACCTCAGAAAAGACAAAAACATGATTACAAACACACAATAAACAAAGAGATAGCAATGCCTGAGTCAGAAGATTCTGAGGAGGAGGAATACACATATTGCCTCAGGAAAGAACCTGTTTACCAACTGAAGAGACCAAGACACCCAGTACCTCAGCCAGAATCACAGACCAAACTCAGTGCTACAGCTTGTGAGTTTCAGCCAGTTGAACAAGTAATAAGGACAGTTCAACACCAGCAGGTACATATACCTGACCCTGTAGCAGTGCCAGCTCCAGTGCCACCACCATCACTGCCTGCTACACCACCAACTGATCAAGCACAAGAGGAACCAGTAAGGGATGACATTGGCAAGGAGGCATGTTTAAGTTCAAGAACCTGAGCAAAATTTTACTGGGCAATAATCTGTACAATACATCCTGTATATAACAGTCTGCAAACACAATTTATAATTTTCATCTTGATAATTTATCTGTATCTGTACATCTTGATAATTTATCTGTATCTGTACATAACAGTCTGCAAACACAATTTCTAATTTAGAGACACCTATTTCTATCACACTTTTTTTTATTTATACTTGTATATACTTACTGATTGTCTACCTCGTCTATTTTTTCTTACTGATGCTGCTGTAATTTGGAATTTCCCCTTGTGGGACTAATAAAGGTATATTGAATTGAATTGAATTGAATTGAATTGAATTGAATTGAATTGAATTGAATTGAATTGAATTGAATTGAGGAGCAAGTGGACAATAACAAACATGTTACTGAGCCATCCAGAGAGGAAGTACCACCTGTGAGGAGGTCAACCCGAGAAACGGGAAATGTTTACATATGACCACCTTGTACAGCCTTCATATCAGCCCTGGAGGCCAGGAGCAAACCTGATGTTTGCTTGTGTACCCTACCCCATGCTATTCTACTCAGTTGTTCCTGAACCCTGTTACTACCCACCACCACTATGGACCCGTTAGACTTGTGGTAATGTAGAACTTACAAAAACTTTCAGACTCTTGTCAACTGGACCTTGTATTAATTTGGTTCTAGATGTCCAGAGACATCTTTTAAAGCAGGGGAGAGTGTAGTAGATTGAAAAGGCTACATGCTCATTTTCTTTTGGAAACGGACACCCCCCTATTTTTTTTTTGTTAAATATTTGAACTGATTTAACATTTAAGGGTGATACTTAAACACGTCAATAGATGGCGATACTCTGCCACTGTGGATACTGTAGGGAGAATTGTATAACCGCTCTGCTCATGCGCAGGTCCAAAATTAGATGAGCAAGGGCAGGAGCAAGATGCCAACTTGTGTCCTCTCTCTCTGATTAGTCCACAGGTATGTTAAAACTTGCTTTTCTGAGATAAACCCTGTTTAATAACTAATGTAAGGTTATGGAAGTTGTTGTGTGTTGTTTAGAGATGTTGTTAAGATGTATAGTTACAGGCGAAGAGTGCATTTGTAACGGCAAAGTGAACGGGCAGCGCCGAGACCTGCCATTTTGAGCGTTTAGTTACGATTGTTAAACTGTTTTAAAAGTAGTATTTTAAGTGTATGTCACAGATGTTTGTTACTAGAGTTATGCAGATGTGTTTCCGGAATGTTACAGAGTTCAATTCATCAATTAAAAGTACATATTAGAGTTGTAGGGATTATGCTTAGGCTTTAGTGTGAATATAATGAGTAACAGATGAAGTTGGGATGATTTCATTGAAAATGTATCACAGTTTTATGAAATTGTTAAAAAAAAATTAAATGAGCATTGGCAGGAGCAAGACGCCAACTTGTGTCCTCTCTCTCTGATTAATCCACAGTGTACCCTTGCCTGTGGACCTTGTCTATCAGCCCAGATTTCCCGTAGGTCTGGTGCCGGTAACAATTGCACACACTTTCTATTGTTTACATTATTTATCATCTACAACTTCACAATTTTTTCTTTTGGAACGACTGTAAATACTTGTTTATATACTTAGCTATATTGTATTTTTATTTTAGCATTATATAATATGTATTATACATTATTAAACATATTATATAACTCTATATTATATAACTCTATATTAGGTTATACTGAGTTATATATATATAAAACTCAGTATAACCTAATATAGAGTTATATACACATATATATAAAACAAACTGCTGTTTACTTGTTAATATATTTTGTTACATTTGTAAACAATTGTTGTATATATTTCGTGTTTGTCCGTATGTTTAAATTGCTACTGCAACAGAATAATTTCCCAGTCTAAGTCTAAGTCTAGTGACTTGAACTCAGTACTTTCTACCATCCTGGACTCAGTTACACCCCCTTGAATGAATGAATGAAGGCTTTATTTCAAACATGTGAGAGTAGTACAAAAAAAATAGCAAAAACAAAAAACAAATGAACAAATGAAAACATTTAATTGAGAGCCATTGGAACAATATTAACATAACATGTTCGAAAAGGAGTAGGAAGAAGCATTAGCTAATTTAATCCTACCCCTTCTCCGCTTAATGATCATACCATATACTTCCTGTGTAACCCGTTTTTTTTTTTTTTAAAACACCTACTTCACATACAGTAACTAAGCATATTTGCCTATGCCAACAATAGCAAATAAATAAAATAAATAAACATGTAAATATGTGAGAACCCTAATGATCACCATACCCTTCTTCTTCCCTGTACCTCGTGAATACCATATGTTTGTACCGCTGTTTAAACATGCTCATGCTTGGACATCGCCTTAGTTCCCCCGACAGTCTGTTCCACAGTTTCACTCCACATATAGAGATACAAAAGGTTTTTAAATTTGTGCGAGCACAAAGGTGTTTTCAATTCATTTCCCCCCTCAAATTATATCCCCCTTCCCTTTGATAAAACAGTTTTTGAATATTTCCTGGGAGTAGGTTGTTTATTGCTCTGTACATGATTTGTGCTGTTTGATAATGAACCAGATCTGTGAGTTTCAGTGTTTTTGATTTTCAGAATAAAGGATTTGTGTGTTGTCTGTAACCAGTGTTGTGAATTATCCTTATGGCTCTTTTTTGCAGTATAAACAGTGGTTGTAATGTACATTTGTAAGTATTGCCCCAAATCTCTGCACAGTAATTTAAGTATGGTAGTGTCATTGAACTGTAAAGAATGTGGAGCGATTTGTGGTCCAGAAAGTGTTTTGCTTTACTTAGTACCGAGATGCTGCATGACAATTTGTTTTGTACATGTTTTATGTGAGATTTCCATGTTATTTTTTCGTCCACAGTTACACCAAGAAATTTATTTTCATGAACCCTTACAATGTCAACCCCGTCTACCTGTATATGTGCTTTAGTGTTCCTTTTACAATTCCCAAATAACATGAATTTAGTTTTGTTTAGATTTAATGATAGTTTGTTTATGTCAAACCACTTCTTTAACTTACACAGTTCTGCAGTAATCATCCCCAGAAGCTCGTGTAAATTCCCCCCTGAACAAAAAATATTTGTGTCATCTGCAAATAAAACTAATTTTAATACCATAGAGACTTTACGGATATCATTTATATAAAGAATAAACAGTTTTGGACCCAGCACTGACCCCTGGGGGACACCACAGGTAATGTCCAAGCATGAGGAAACACAATCCCAACCTCACAAATTGCCTCCTGTCCCTTAGATAACTCTTAACCCAGAGCAGAACAACCCCTCTGATCCCATACCGTTCCAGTTTATTGATTAATATGTCATGATTGATTGTGTCGAAAGCTTTCTTGAGGTCGATGAATATTCCAATTGCATACTGCTTATTATCTATGGCGTTGGTGATTTCTTCAATTGATTCCATTAATGCCAGTGATGTTGAACTGTTTGATCTAAATCCGTATTGACTGTCAGAGAGTAATTTATGTTTATCCAAGAATTTGTCCAATCTGTTGTTGAATACTTTTTCTAGAATTTTTGAGAATTGTGGCAGTAAGGAAACAGGCCTGTAATTTGTGAAGTGGTGTCTATCCCCAGTTTTATACAGCGGCACAACTTTAGCTATTTTCATTTTGTTTGGAAATTGACTGGTTTGGAATGATAAGTTACAGATGAAAGTTAGTGGTTTTGAAATCCCCTCAATGACCCTTTTTACAATTTTCATATCAATATTATTACAATCAGTAGATATTTTATCTTTACAATTATTTACAATATCAGTTATTTCTTTTTCTTCCACTGCTGTGAGGAACATTGAGCTTTGGTTTCTCTCTATGAGATTATCATTCCAATCCTGAGATGACAATGGATCAGGGATTTTTTCTGCCAGGTTTGGTCCAACACTTACAAAAAAATGATTAAAACTATTAACTATATCATCCATATTGTCTTTTTTAATGTTGTTATCTATAAAATATTGAGGGTAACATTGTCTAGAGCCATTTTTGATTATGTTATTTAATATATCCCATATTCCTTTAATATTGTTTTTGTTATTATTTAATATTTCACTATAATATTCCTTTCTGCTAACTCTTATAATATTGGTTAACTTATTTTTATATTTTTTATATTTATTCTCTGCCTCTTTAGATCCTTGTTTTATGAATTCTCTATAAAGTGTATTTTTCTTTTTACAGGCATTTTGTAACCCCTTTGTGATCCATGGTCGATCCGTATATTTATGTTTTCTATATTGTTTTATTGGACAATTTTTGTCATATAGTGATGTAAATATCCTTAAAAATGTTTCATACGCATTGTCAATATTATTTTCCTTGTATATAACATCCCAGTTTTGCGCTAGCAAGTCATTTTTAAATGCATTCATAGTTTCATCTGTCCTCAATTGTCTGTATGTTAGTCTTACATCTGGGTGATTTCTTTTAAAGTTGCCGTCATAAACTGTAAAAACTGGTAGGTGGTCACTAATGTCAATGATTAGTAATCAACTCACGGTATTGTTTTCAATGTCATTAGTAAATATGTTGTCAATTAATGTGGAACTGTGGGGTGTGATTCTGCTAGGTCTAGTGATTTTTGGATAAAGACTCATACTGTACATTGTATTAATGAATTCGTCAATCATTTTGTGCTTATTTGGATTTAAAAGATCAATGTTAAGATCACCACAGATGAAAATAACTTTTTGATTCTTACATGAAAAAGATGCTTCGATCCAATCCCTGAATAATTCAACACTAGAACCTGGCGCCCTATATATACAGGAAATTATTACATTTTTGTTTCTTTCTTTATAAATTTCAATAGTTATACATTCTAACAGATTGTCAATTGCAGTTGACATATTTTGCAATACCCTGTAATTCAAATTTTTGTCCACATATACAGCCACACCTCCTCCGCTTTTGTTCTTTCTGTTTATATAGTTGAGTTCATATCCATCCATCTCAAAATCCATTCCCTTATCAGCGTTAATCCAGGTTTCTGATATGGCAATAATTTTGAATGGTTTTGTAAACTGACTTAAGTAGTCCTTGATGTTATTGAAGTTTGCGTACATGCTTCTGCTTTTGAAATGGATTATGGATAGTTTGTTGTCAGTTTTAATGGTCTGATTGTATTGTTCGTCCGTGTAATAACAGCAGTTGTCATTAATGTTGGAAAAGAAATTGTTGTCCGGATCTATATTGTTTTCTATGTCCAGTAAATTATAATCTGTATATTGAAAAGTTTTTAGCTCCATTTTGTCATGATCAGAAATCCTTTGAGTTGTGCTATCATTGTCTCAGGTTGCAGGTGAATGAGTAATTTCCGACAGTTGTTATGGTTGTGTGTTGTGTAGTGACTCCGGTTTATGATGATGATCATTGGTACCTGTCCAGCTCCTCCATGGTCCTGATGACCACAACTTTGGCTTGCTCTGGCGTTCCGTTAAGCTTAATGAATATTTTACAATTATTGGTCCATGTGCTTTGAATTTTTCCCTGTTTTTTCAAGTTACGTGCTTTTCTTGCGATGTCGGAGTTTCTTTTTGTGAGATGCTCATTTGTTCCTTTCAGTTTTCTTCCCTGTTTCAGCAGTGCAGTCTTGTGTTTTCTGTTTACAAACCTCATGATTATGGCTGGTGTATTGCTGTCGTTTCTCCGGGGCAGAGGGTGGCATGCTTCTACGTTGTTTAGATCCACTGCAATTCCCTTTGAGTGGAGGAAGGCAGCTACCTGTTGCTCTGCCAATCTGTCATCCTGCTCGCCGGGCTGTCCCCTGTTGTCAGCGGTCACCGCCAGGGCGTATGACCGGGGCTTGATGTGGAGCCCGGTAACAATCACGTCATTGATCCTGGAGTACTGCTCTAGCTCCGCCACTCTGTTCCTTCTACTGTAACTGGCTCCAGACCTAAGGGTATCTGGACCGGCAACATGTGATACACATAATAAACAGCAATGTGGATTTGTGGATCACTGTGAATCAATGAAGAGACACACGATGGGTTAGCAAAATAAATAAATTGGATTTGTCCCATTACTGAAATATCAATTTTCATGTATCAAAATACCAAATTCACAAGAAACAAAGACTTTTGCCATTACTGTAGCAAATCCCATTAGGCTAATTTATATTCATACTCTGTTGGCAAAATGCACAATATGGCAGCGGCGACTGACCAGGAATGTAAAAGTTACTCTAGAATAGAGCTTATAGTAAAACTCATTTCTCTACATTATAAACCATTACTGCGATGTTGCATTTATATTATACAGGTGCGGAGGAGGAAGAGAAAGGAAAAAGGAGAGAATGAGGAGGGACACCAGGGTAGCAGGAGTTTTCACCCACAGCATGGAGTTTGGGCCGTGGAGAGGCTGCTCCACTGAGGAAGGCTGCAGATGACTGACAGGGCGACAGGGCTGCCAGACTGACTGTACTCTCCAACCTGAGGACTACATTCGTCCAGCTCTACTGGATGACAAGCTGACAGCGATGCAGGTGGACGCCCCCCTAGTGTCCTGGATTGTGGACTACCTGACTGGCAGACCACAGTATGTGCACCTGCAACAATGTGTGTCAGACAGAGTGGTCAGCAACACTGGGGCCCTGCAGGGGACTGTCCTCTCTCCCTTCCTCCTCACCCTCTACACCACGGACTTCAACTATTGCACAGAGACCTGCCATCTTCAGATGTTTTCTGATGACTCTGCGATAGCTGGATGTATCAGTAAGGGTGATGAGGATGAGTACAGGGCTGCTGTGGACAACTTTGTCACATGGGGCTCTATTTTAGATTCCGCTGCCAGCGTAGGTGCAGCGCAAAGTCAGGTCCTCTTTGCTAATGGGGCATGGCGGTGCAGACTTTGGTATTTTGGTGCACTGCGCTGCCGGCGCATCTACTCCCCCTTCTCATCTCAGTCCCACCCAGCGGTGTAATAATTTTATTCCATCCATCATCTATACTGCCTATCCCTTTCGGGGTTGCGGGGGGCTGGAGCCTATCCCAGCTACAATGGGCGAGAGGCGGGGTACACCCTGAACCGGTCGCCAGCTGATTGCACGGGAAGAACATGCAAACTTCACACAGAAAGGCCCCGTCTGACCCGGGGATCGAACCGGCAACCTTCTTGCTGTGAGGCACGCGGACTACCTGCTGTGCCACCGTGCAGCCGTAATAATTTTATTATTACAAATAATTTTATTGTATTTTAAATCTGTATTGTAATAAATTTGTATTGTAATAAATTCATTGTACACTGTCATCCCTTGGATTTAATTCACTGCTCGCCCCTTGGTTTTATCGAACCTGTACTTTTGTCTTAATTGGGTCCTAGTCCCTTTACTAGGTGGCATTGTCGGCATTTTAATCTTTTAACCATTAGAATGAATTTTTTTTTAACCTATAATACTGCACAGCCATATGTGTGTGTGTGTGTGTGTGTGTGTGTGTGTGTGTGTGTGTGTGTGTGTGTGTGTATTTATACTATATATATTCTTTTTCTGTTTCTGTCTCACTGTCTCACTGTCTCAATCTCACTATACCTTGTATCCCATCCTGTGCCATACACTCTCAGAATAGAGTGCTCCTGTCTGTACCTATTGTTGTGGCAGCAACCCCTATCCCAAACTGAACATTTATTGAACTCTTAAAGAGAAAACACACTCTAACAGAGTGGACATGTAGTGGACATGGCTGGATGGCAATAAAAAGAAAACATAAGTGGAAATCCAAAAGCATAAAAAAAAAAAAAAAAAAAAAAAAAAAATCCAACCTGAACACAGTCTTAGTACTGACCTCAAAAGAAGTCTGAAGTAGTTTCTTTATAGCCATACTCCCACGGAGAATAGGCGTTTAACATGGGAGAGATCAGGACAAACTGGCAACCAGTGGTGCAGAAAGCCAACCTTATATACTGCTGGTCTGACAATCCTGATGTGCTGTGCAGTCTCAAAGAGACAGGGGAACAAACAGACAAACTAACAGTAAGGGAAAAGGAAAACACTAGGGATAGACAGATAAGCTGATCTTGGCAGTACCAGTGCAGTAGCAGTGTCATGTAGAATGCCATTTAACCTGACAACATGTTGTGTTAGTTGTCCTGCAGTTTCAAAGGCAGATGGGAGTTTAGGTAGAGCAATGAATCATGCAGCCTTGGAAAAATTGTCAACTATTGTTAGTATGGCTGTTTTAGAGGATGGCAAACCAGTAACAAAGTCCGGGGTTAAATGGAACCATGGCCTCCCGGGAACAGGCAGCGGGTGTCCAACCGAGGCTTAGTGAGAGGCCTTACTCCGAGCTCAGATGGTGCAGGCAGCAACATATTTGTGTGCATCTGTCTCCAAAGAGGGCCACCAATAGTGTCGCTGAAGGAGTGAGATGGTTCAGTTGGTTCCAGGGTGGCAAGCAAGACGGGTAGCATGAGTCCATTGCAACAACCAGGAACAGACTGACTGAGGCACAAAGAGTTTATTAGGTGGACTGTTAGCTGGGTCAGGAATTTCTTTCTGGACTTCCTGGACCACTCTTCCGGTGTCCCAGGTGAATGCTGCTATGACCAAACCAGCAGGCAGAATGGTGTTGGGAGTCACGTCAGACTCAGATGGGGAGAACTGGCGAGAGAGGGTGTCTGGTGAAGTTGAATCTGTTAAAGCAAAGTGCCCACCTGGCTTGTCAGGAGTTGAGTCTTTTTAGTTTACTTAAGGTGAGACAGTTTCTTACGATCAGTCCAAATAACAAGTGGCAGTTCAGCCCAGGCACGGCGTTAGGAGTGGGCCTGACAGGCCTGGGCCCACCCACTTGTACAACTGGCCCACCCTAAATGACGGACAATTTTCTTAATATTTATTTTTAATGATTAAAATCAGCATTTTAATAAAACCTTTAAAACAAAAATGTTTCCATTTGAATAAAACAAAAAAAAAACCCCACTCAGAATCAGAAGCAGAAATCCTTTATTAATCCCCGGGAGGGAATTGTTTTAGTTGCAGGAGTGACTGCAACAGGTAATGCACGGTCGGCGCATGGGCACGATAACTCATTCAGCTATTATCACGTGAGGTCTAGACCAGTCACAGCAGGCCATCATTGGTCACCCCAGACATGTTACACTCGCGCAGGCATGTCACAATCTGGTGGTTGATCGGCAAAAAATGGTGACTGAGAAGGGCAGTGGATTCTATGGCTGTGTCCCAATTCAGGGGCTGCATCCTTCAGAGGACCCAGCCTATGTGGCCCACAGAGGCCACGGCCTCGGAGGCTCCTCCGTCGACCACATTAACTATCGGTAAATGGGACGGTCTAGCCTTCGGAGCATTCCCTGATTGCTTCACAACATCATAACGTCTTCCCTCCTTACCCAGGAAAAACACATGTACGGAGACAAAAATTTAACAGACGACAGGAGACACAACAGAAACATAACCGACAGACAACGGAAACGTAACAGACAGATGACAGACAACAATGGAGCCAGAGGTTTTGCAACACCGGCGGCTCGTTTATCTCTGGCTGGGAGAGCGCTGTGGGGAGGTAACATTAAACGGCTATTTTAACCCATATTAATGTTCATACATAGCTACCATAGTTCGTGGTAATTAATATACCCGTTAATAAACGATACTGTTTAGTGACAAACGCTTGCCATATAAACTATGGACTGACATATATGTCATTTAACCATGAGTCTTGATACAGGGTTCTGTATGCTGTAATTTTAATGCTATATTTTCAAGAACTGAAAAGTGCTTGAATTGAATAGTTAGATGTGTACGAACCCTGTAAATAACACTGACTTAATTCAATAGCCTATTAAAATGTTGTGTTATTAAACATCAAAACCATATTGAGAAGCCAAAGTGTAATAGATGGAGAAATGAAGCATTATTGGTCTAAGCTTTAACATTCACTAGAGTTGTCGTATCAAGTTGACATGAGTGAAGCATGACAAAAATTGAAGCATGACAAAAGGTAACACAAGATCACATTATCACAGATATGTACAGATTCACAAAAAGTGACATCAAGACAGACATAAAATTCCCACCCCCACCCAAAAAACAACATTCATGTGATGTGATCCAAAGATTATATTTGTACTTTGGTCTTTGTACAGGATTTGGGTTCCTTTATATAACTTTCACATACAAATACAGTATGTATAGAGAACAAATGGGCTTTTCATTTATGCCTCAACAGTTACCTCCATCCGAGTGTGGCCGTGTTTTTGGCCCCTGTAAACACTGGGTCGTTTTGACCACGGAATTTAATAAATTCCTCCGTCTGCTCCTTGCTCACAAAATGACATGTCAAGCATATTTTCTGTTATGTCAACAGACAAAATTATTGTTCGATATAATAACGACAATAACAATAATAATGGTGCTGCTGGTACTGTTGGTTGCTATTGTTAAAAAAAACAATTGGCATTCAACGCATCTTGGGATATGGCAGACTGCGAAGGATAGTAACGATGCATCCTCCGAAAACAGGGAAAAGGAGGACGCATTTGTCGGCTGCATTTGGAGGACCCTTCGAATTTGGCCGAATTGTGACAGCCTTCGCGCAGCGCTATGACGTAATCAGCCTTCAATTGCATCCTCTGAAGGATGCAGCCCCTGAATTGGGACACAGCCTATATTGTAGGTACCGGCTCCTACAGTTAAATGAATGGCACAACAGTTTTGTGCATTTTTAGAAGAAGAAGAAGAAGAAGAAGAAGAAGAAGAAGAAGAATCCTTAATTGATTACAGACACACAACACGCATAGTTACACAGGGGGGAACTGCACACGCCATACTTAAGTGAAATTCTTTCTCTGTATTTATCCCATCCTGGTAAGTCCTTCCTCCATGGCAGACCAGGAGTGGTAGGCTGCCAGCCGGCAGTGGCGCCCGGGGACCTACTTCCTTTTGTCACTATTGGTCAGGTGGTGATCTTCATGCATGTTTTTAGTGAGCCTATTTTTATGGAGGATACCCCAGGTGAACACGGGGAGAACATGCAAACTCCACACAGAAAGGCCCCTTTCCTTGAGCAGCAGGCACCGATGGTGTGGTGGAGGACACGTCCCCAGCACCCACAGCACCCCAGGCGGGAATCAAACCCAGGACATTCTAGCTGTGAGGCAACAGTGTTACCATCGTTCCGCCGTGCCACCAAAGTCAGGCTTTTGCCCTGTGTTTTATGTTGAATACAGTAACACGTCATTTTCCAACTATGGAGAAGCGGCGTATTTAGGAAATCATATCGTTGCTTTTTTTTACATACCTGCAAATGCATTTCTCATTGAACTTAGAACTTGTAGAAAATATAGACAATACAGGAGGTAGAGCTAAATACTCCAGCCTGACTGTCTTCAGATTACCTTCACAGACAGTTAAGGTCATGAATGAACAGCACAATGTGCTCTCTCTCCTGTTAAAAGTTATTGTAGCTCACCCAGTACTCTGATTGCTCTGTTTCTCCCTTCCCTTGCAATCAGTTAATCCAGAGTAATCCAGTCAGATCAAACACAAGTGAATTAACAGGCATTAAAATGTCTGTTTTCATGATGAATTGATGTATTGATCCACTTGATCCATAGTGAAAATAGCCAGTGTCTCCACCCTTCTAACGCCAGTTTTGATGTCAGACTTGGCATGAAACTCAAATTTCTCGGCTTTCACATACAGTTTGTTCTCCAGGGGTTTGATGAGCACCTGCCGAACATGACATTCATGTTCCTCGGCAGAGTGGTAGAAAATCAAAATATCATCCAGATAGACAAAAACAAATTGATTAAGGAAGTCCATCATTAATGAGAGCCTGGAAGATGGCTGGAGCATTGGTGAGCCCGAAAGGTATAACTAAACTATAACTAAATAACTAAGTCCGGTTTAGTGAAGACACAGGGTTCCTGTAACAATTATAAGGCAGAGTTTATGAGAGGCAAGGGATATTTGTTCTTCACAGTTATGTCACTGAGTCCACGATACACAATACAGAGTCTGAGTGATTTATCCTTTTTGGAAAGAAAGAAAAATCCTGCCCCTAGTGGAGAAGAGGATGGTTGGATAATACCTGCCATAGCTCCCCTATCAGGATGAGAAAGGTTGTACAGCTGACTGGTGGGAAGGGGGGTGTCATGGAGCAGGTCGCTGGAGCAATCATAAGGTCGATGTGGAGGAAGAAAGAGAGTGTGTCCTTGCTGAATACTTGCTGGAGGTCTTGATAAGCAGGGGGTATACTGGAAAGGTCTGGAGGGTCAGAGGTGTTAGTGAATGCATTGGGAACTCCTGCTGATGGAAGAGCAGAGCGAAGGCAGAGAGAGCGACAGAGGGAGCTCCAACCCACAATTTTGCCCAATGACCAGTAAAGGTTAGGGTTCCGGAGCTTTCACCAGGGATGACCAAAAACTAGAGGGGAATGTGCAGCCTGAATAATGTGGAAAGAGATCCTTTCATAGTGGTTACCTAACCATTTTTATAAGGGTGTTGCGGTGTGTTACCTCTATGAGGATCTTAAAATTTAAAGCTTTAATGGGTTTTTCCAGGGTCTCCAGCTTGCAATCAACCTTTGCTGCTAGCCGCTTGTCCAACAGATTACCCTTTGTTCCAGAATCTACGAGGGCATGAAGAGACAAAATCTCCCCTCCCACACATAGTGAAGCATGGATCTCCAGATTATCCAGACAGATGACGAAATTTACCAGAACAGACAGGTAGACAGGTTCATCATGGGTGGCTAACACATCCTTGAGTTGTTCGTTGAGCCCCCTGGTGAACACACCCTGTAGAGCCATCTCATTCCAGCTGACATTGGCTGCTAGGGTCCAGTCCACTGTGTATTCTGCCATTGAGCGACGCCCCTGTCGGACGTTCAGGAGAAAACTCGAGGCATTTAGGGTGGTCAAAAACAGTCTCTAGTTTCTTTTTGAACACTGGAAAGGTGAGTGTGCTTATTTTAATGTTGGAATTTGATGCCTCAGCCCACACCAGCGCTCTGCTTCGTAGTAGTCCCATAACAATAATGAACCCTTGACTGATTGGAAAAAAAGCAACAGGGTGACTCTCTGAAGACAATACCAAATTGTAGTAAAACACAACACTTCTCAAAACTCATCAGCCAATATTCCATCAAAGAGGTTCATGTGAGTGATCCTGAGCCCTTTGATGGAAGGAGGTTTGTGGTGAGTGCCAGGTGAGACAGGTGACAAGAAAGTTCTGAGACCTGTGCCACCATGTGCTGATTTGATTTGCATAAGGCTGGAAGTAACTGTTCAAATCAAATCAAATCAAACTTTATTTATATAGCACTTTTCATACATATTAAAATGTAACACAAAGTGCTTCACAGGATTTAAAAACAATAGAAATCAAAATAAAGCAACAATAAAAACCCATCCCTCCTACCCTCCGTATGTACAAGCACCCACCCTCAACTACATGCATACACACATGCACACATGCGCACACACACGCACACACACACACACACACACACACACACACACACACACACACACACACACACACACACACACACACACACACACACACACACACACACACACACACACACACACACACACACACATTCTTACTGCAGACGATGGCAGGGGTAACGAGACATGGCACAGCACTAATGACTGAGGAAAAGGCCACCTTTGGGGTCGTCCACACCGAGAGACATCAGGGACTGTGAGCACAGGGGGCACCCGCACCCGGGCCCACCCGAGCCCGACAGACCGGTGGACCCCACACCAAGGTAGGGAGTCCCCCAACCAGCCGGGCCAAAAGGGCCCGAGGACAGCCCCCCCTGCAACAGATCAGACACATCTCTCAGTGTGGAGGACCCGCCGAGGAAACACTGGAATTAAAAAATAAATAAATAAGTTGAAAAAATAAATAAATAAACATTTAAAAGAAGATAGTGTAAAATAATACAATATATAAAACATGAACATTGAATGAAATGAGATGAGTAAAGGAATAAAAGGAATAAATAGTAAATAAACTATAAATGAAAGCTATAGATAAACTATAAATAAACTGAGTAAATGAAATAAATAGTAAATAGTCATGTCGTTAAAACATACAACTAAAATATGATAAGATAAGAAGCCTGATTAAAGGAATGAGATAAATCAGACATATCAATTAAAAGCCTGATTAAAGAAATGAGTCTTGAGCCTCTTTTTAAAAACATCAACGGTCTCTGCGGCCCTGAGGTTCTCTGGCAGGCTGTTCCACAGTCGGGGGCCATTGTTGGTTTCTTTGTAGATAAAAGAGCTTGGTCTGTACCAGCTCTATAGGGAAAGTGTCCTGAGACAACTTCTGTTGTGATTTGGCGCTATACAAATAAAATTGAATTGAATTGAATTGAATAATGACTAAAAACCAGTTTTTCTAAAATTTTACTTAAAAAAGGTAAGTTGGATACAGGTCGATAGTTATTAAGAATATTGGGATCTAAATTGCTCTTCTTCAGAAGGGGCTTCACCACCGCCGTTTTAAAGGAGGCGGGGAAGACACCCATCTGAAGAGAGCAATTCACCATGTATAACAGCTGTTCCTCAAAGAACCCATAGAGCATTCTAAAAAACGGTGTGGGAATTGGGTCTAAAAGGCAGGTTGTGGGGTTTACCTGGGAGAAAACTCGACCAAGTGTCCTTGCGTCAACCAGGGCAAAACTCTCCAGTGTTTCCTCAGGTAAAACCTGTGATCCAGACGTACTGGTAGTTAAAACCTGTTGTGATAAAAGACTGGATCTGATGTTATCAATTTTGCACCTGAAGTGGTCTGCAAAGTCTTCACACAAGGTATTTGTTATTGTCTTATGAGATCTGTTAAAATTACTGTTTATTAAAAGATCAATTGTGGAGAAGAGAAATTTGGGATTATTTTTATGGTCAGAGATTAGTTTTTTGAAGTGAGAAATCCTTGCCTGTTTAATGGTGTTATTGCAAGTTTTGAGGTGATGACGTAAAATTTCATGGTGGACTGTCAGCTTTGATTTTCTCCATTTCCTCTCAGCACTCCTGCAGTTTCTTTTCAGATGCCTAATATCTTCATTTATCCACGGAGGTGTAGGTTTTTTCTTAATTGTTTTTGTTAAGAGCGGAGCCACTGAGTCCAGCGTTGACTTCAGATTACTGTTAAAATTGTCAACGAAAAAATCACAGGGTGCTGGTAAAATCTCTGCAGGAGTGCTCTGTAAAATCTGGATAAAATTTGCAGCCACTTCAGGAGTTAGGTAGCGTTTCCTCACTGTTCTCACTGGTGCCTCCCACTGAATAAAACTGGCGATGTTAAAAAACACACATGAGTGATCGGACACAGCCAGATCCACAACAGAGGACACCCCCCAGACAGGCCATAAGTTATGATCAGGTCCAGGGTGTGCCCCCCGCTGTGGGTCAGCTGTGTAACGTGCTGTTTAAGATCCATACAGTTTAAGAGGTTTAAAAATTCTCTGGATACTGGGTCCGAGTTGTTGTCAATGTGTAGATTAAAATCACCAGCTATTAAAATCCTGTTGTAGGTGGTATGAATGATTGATAAGAACTCAGAGAATTCACTGATAAAAGAGGATGAATACTGGGGTGGTCTATAGATCGTTATGCAAAGAATAGGAGGACTGCTAAAAACAAAGGCATGGTGCTCAAATGATGTAAAACTGTTAAAAGGAACTGCATTTGCAGACATTGAAGTTCTAGTGATAGATGCAGTGCCGCCTCCCTTTTTGCCACCCCTAGTAGAGAATAAAAAGTTAAAATTTGGTGGGGAAGCCTCAGTGAGAACAACAGGTGCATCAGTGCCGAGCCATGTCTCTGTAAGGAGAATACCATCTAGGTTTTTGTCTAAAATTAAGTCATTTATGATAAAAGATTTGTTTAAAAGAGAGCGCACATTCAGCACAGCCAATTTGATAGCTGTGCTGAACGTGCACTCATCATGGTGTTTTAAAGGAATGTTAAAAACAGTGCTGGGTCTAAAAGCAGTCCTGGGCTTTGAATGTCTGTGTGAAGTGATTGATGTAATAATGTGAATGTCCTGAGGTTTCGGTGGAGAAGAGTGGGTTATTGCCGGGAAGGTGTGCATGGTGTGGGTGAAACATGTAGTGGGTGAGGTTGAGTGTGGAGCGTGGAGTGTGAGTGTGGAGAGAGTGCTTGTGTGCATGAGTCATACCAGTTAGTCAGGAGGTGGCTGAAGTGCAGGACCGGACAGTGAGGTCAATGTTGACTGATAAAAGCCGTGAGCCCTCCTGGTTGGGGTGTAGGTTGTCCCGTTTAAAAAGGCAAGGCCTGTTTAAAAACGCTATAAAATTGTCCACATACGGGATGTCTCTCGTCAGGCAGCAACCCTTCAGCCACAGGTGCAGCTGGCAAAGCCGGCTGGTGATGACGTCACCATAACTGTTGGTGTTGTCTGAGGTGAACGCCTTGGTTTGATATTGCATTCCATATGAGATCTGCTGAGTCCATTAGTGGCCAGTTTGTTCTGTTAAGGTGAAGCCTGTAAATGTTTTACTGGACTCAATAATGCACAATAAAAGAACAAAGAACATTTATTATTACAAGAAACAAAAACTCTTAAACAGAAAACGCACTCTAACACAGCGGACATGTATCAAATATAACTGAAAAGCTGAGGCAGAGCGACACTGGACGTGGCTGGATGGCACTGCAAAAGAAAACACAATACTTGGAATTCCAAAAGTATAAAAAACAAAACACAGTCCTGACTGGGAAAGAATTCTGAAGTACTTTCTTTTTAGTGTTACATGGAGAACAGACATTTAACATGGAAGAGATCAGGACAAATTGGCAACCAGTGGTGCAGAAAGCCAAGCTCATATGCTGCTGGTCTGATGAGCCTGATGCGCAACAGGAGCACAGATGATTATGTGGGAGGCACGCCCAGTCTCAGACAGACAGAGGAACAGACTCTCTTGCATTTTGGATTCTCACTGATGAAACTTAGTTTTCCCTTGCTCACTCCATCATACTCTCAGACCAAGAGCACATGGGCCAAATAGCACTTCACAGCAGCAAAGGCGGTAGAGAGTTTAGCCTTTGACTGCCTGTTTATGAAGTCCGGTTATTTGGCCCTGAGTGGCCAGTACAACAGGATACAATAAGCAATAGCGCTGAATCGCTCTCATTTGCACACACCACCTCATTGGGCACAAGCACAAAATGTTGACAATGACATCATCACAGTCAAATAGCAATGTGAAGAGCTGCATGCACTTGGCTGATTCTTTGATAAGGAAACACCCTGCACAAAGTTTAGCCCTCCTATAAGGCTCACCTCACATGTGACTACAAGATCCGGTGAGTGATTGCAGCAGTGTAGTGTGGGCTTACTTCTTTCAGCCAAGCCTGGACACTGGATAAGTGGCCTGACATATTAGAGGCAATGTCAAAGCAATACACCTAAAGCAATTGGGTGTATTGGGTGTATATTCAGTGTCTAGTATGTCTTTCAAAATGTAACCAGTGTCTGTGCAGTTGTGTCAGGGCAGTTGTAAAATCCTAAAAAGTCACAATTTGTCTCAAGATGGTTGCCAGCATGCTGCAGACAGCAAGAAAGTTGCTCTGTAGAGCTGATATCGTTTGTGCCTTTAGCTGTAAGACCATAAAAAAAAATACCTAATTTTGAAATGTGTTGCTCATCTAGTTGTCTCATCTAGTCATCCACTGTCTCTCTTGAATATGGGAGACTTATAGGTCCATTCCAGAATCAGCTCTTAAAGATTACCTTTAAAGGTGATCTCTTTCTACCTTGAAACGAAATAGAACAAAATAGAATCGTGAGACATTTGTTGCTGTTTGCTGGTCTTTAGCTGTGGTATCAGAAGCAACAGCACTTACTCTAACCCAGCCAGTGTTTTAAAGCATCTCTGTGTATTGATGATTTCTCATACAAACTGAATTTTGCTGTGGTCTTGCACAAGTTGGAAACATCTCTCTACAAAACCCCTTTCCATCCACCCACACTGATCTAAAGACAATGGGCTCTATTTTCGTACCTGCCGCTGGCAGGGTGCAGGGTGTGCACCCTGCACAGTGGTGTGGTAGGCGCGCAGCACACTTGGTATTTTGGTAAACCAAAATGCACAGAGGTACGCCAGGATGGGCGTTGCAGTGCAGTAGGGGGAGGTGTTGGCCGGATCAGCAGACGGATTTGGATATTTGGTCCATTTCGGTCCACGCTGGCAGCGTAAAAGTGCACTGAAAGCTCGCCACCCCAGACCTGGTCAACTTGTGCACCAGTGGCATGCTGCTGGGCTAGTGGATTTTCATAAACCAGTGGAGTCCCAGCTGCGCTCTCCCAGTCGCGGTAAGGGCTCTGACCTTCTTCGCCACAGGGTCTTTTCAACATACCGTGGGGATCAGTCAGTTTCTGTCTGCTTGGCTATACATGTAGTTTCCTCCATTCTAGCTGACATGCAAATGAGCACATAATTTTCCCTGCAACACCTGAGAGCCAGCTGGAAACTGAGCAAGGGTTCTTGTTGAAATTTGGATTCCCCGGGGTCCTGGGAGCAATTGACTGCACTCGTGTGCAGTTGCGCGTCCCAGAGACCCAAGCCCACATTTATGTGAACTGAAGCGGGGTCCATTCCATCAATATCCAGGTGATCTGTGACTCAAATTGCCTGGTGACAAACGTGTATGCCAATTTCCCCGGGTCGACACATGGCTCGTTCAGGGGGACACCCCTCTGGATGGGTGGCTGCTAGGTGATAACAGCTATCCACTGAAAACGTGGTTGATGACACCATATATCACACCTTCAACAAGACAGCAGCGTGGTTTTAACGGTGTTTTCAGAAGTGCTCGGTCAGTCATCAAATGCACATTTGGGGTTCTCTAAATGCGTTTTAAATGTTTGGACCGGACTGGTGGTTCATTAACATACAGCCCTCAGAGTGTCGGTGCATTCTTCGTGGCATGTTGTGTTTTCACACAACATGTGAAACTTGTGTTTTCCCTGTACAGCCACAACATGGTTGTATGATGTGGATGTCACTATGAACTCACGGAGGACACATTAAGGGACTGAAGGAGAGAGGCTGAACTGCATCTGCCGTGTCAACTGGGAGAGCACCAGAGCACACGGGAGAGGAGGGAGCACTTCGCTGCCAAGCTTTGTCATTAAGTGAGTATTTGTGGTTACATCAGTTCAAAAAACATCTGACGTTCAATAACTTTCCACACTAAACAGATAGACAGTATTGAAATAAATTTCGTGAGGCCGTAGACATGGCCACTGTGAGCCTGGACCTCCTGGACCAGAGGGTCAGTCTCCTCCTGGGAGAAGTTTGGGCGTCAAACTTGCCATGCGCCTCACCAGCGGTGTTTTTAAAGGTAAGGCAAGGAGCTGGTGTGATTGGTGAAGATTGGACTCGGCTGTGTCAATCCCACTCCGCGCCTTCTCCCCTCCCTTCTTCTGAGTTGCGCTGCTGGGTGGGACTGAGATGAGAAGGGGGAGTAGATGTGCCGGCAGCACAGTGCACAATAAAACCAAAGTCTGCGCCACCACGCCCCATTGGCAAAGTGGACCTGACTTTGTGTTGCACCTCTGCCCCGCCAGCGGCGGAAACAAAAATAGAGCCCATTATCTTTTTCTACACAGACTGGAGGCATGCAAAACAAGATTACACACAATCTGTTTCTACAGCATAATGTAGATACCTCCATGCGGTTAGTAAAAGAGAGAGAGAGAAATGGACTCAAAGTGAAGCACAAAGAGATGAAGAGAATTGCTGTGGAGAGACACAATAACTGTCTCTTTATCACACAGAAACCTGGCAGCTGTTACACTGATAAAACAACTTATCAGCCTTACCACAGTGGAAAAAAAAAAACACAAAACAAAACAAAGCCTGATGGCACAGGACACACAGTCATCATAATGCTAAGACAGAAGACTGCACAGTAATAAGCAGCAAGTACAGAGATTAATTTCAAACAGCAACTGCCTTTACAGTAGCACACTAGCACAGACAAAAGCTCTAGAAATACAGTTGGTGCATGAACAACCAAATAAGGTTTTCCCTTGTATTTTTAATGTCTAAAGAGGAGGAGTGGTCCCATGTGCTTTGAATTAGGCTAAATCAAAATGGTAATGATAATAACAACAACAATATAATGAATCATAATCTAATGTAAACAATATATTTATTTTAATGTATTTATTAAGAGTTTATTTATTTTGGGGGGGCATTCTCTTTATATTCTGCTTACAATGAACAGACATTTAGCCAGGAATTAATTTGAAATGATTAATCATAATAATATCTCCATTATACACTGAACAAAAAATAGAAACGCAACACTTTTGTTTTTGCTCCCATTTTTCATGAGCTGAACTCAAAGATCTAAAACATATTCTACATACACAAAAGACCATTCCTCTCAAATATTGTTTACGACAGGTGTGGCATATCAGAATGCTGATTAGACTACACAGACTGGAGGCATGCAAAACAAGATTACACACAATCTGTTTCTACAGCATAATGTAGATACCTCCATGCGGTTAGTAAAAGAGAGAGAGAGAAATGGACTCAAAGTGAAGCACAAAGAGATGAAGAGAATTGCTGTGGAGAGACACAATAACTGTCTCTTTATCACACAGAAACCTGGCAGCTGTTACACTGATAAAACAACTTATCAGCCTTACCACAGTGGAAAAAAAAAAACACAAAACAAAACAAAGCCTGATGGCACAGGACACACAGTCATCATAATGCTAAGACAGAAGACTGCACAGTAATAAGCAGCAAGTACAGAGATTAATTTCAAACAGCAACTGCCTTTACAGTAGCACACTAAAGATCTAAAACATATTCTACATACACAAAAGACCATTCCTCTCAAATATTGTTTACAACAGGTGTGGCATATCAGAATGCTGATTAGACAGCATGATTATTGCACAGGTGTGCCTTAGGCTGGCCACAATAAAAGGCCACTCTAAAATGTTCAGTTTTTCCTAAGTTTGCACGTAGCAGGGTATTTTGGAAAACGGATATTTTGGCCCCTCCGTTTTCAAAAATAACATCGTGCATACAACATTGTTTTCAAAAATGTTGTCATTTACATGGACCCAGATAAATACGCCGTCGAGCGCATCATAACTATGCCAAGCCTATGGGCGCAAGTGTAAACATAGGTCGCTCACATGACAATAAGTATTCAGTCGCATGTTGTGACATTTTGGAACCTAAAACGCCATTTAACCCAGTTTACACGCTACACAAATGGCCAGCATTTTCAGAAATCTCCACTTTGGCCGGAGTTTTTAAAAATGATCGTTTTCCGTGAAAAAAACTCTGTTTGCGTGTAAATGAGAGGCCAAACTGCATGAAAACATATGCGTTTTTCCTAAGTGTAAACGGGATCTCAATCACACAGAACAATGCCACAGATGCAAGTTTTGAGGGAGCATGCAATTGGCATGCTGCCAGCAGGAATGCCCACCAGAGCTGTTGCCCGTGAATTGAATGTTCATTTCTCTACCATAAGCCATATCCAGAGGTGTTTCAGACAATTTGGCAGTACGTCCACCTGGCCTAGCAACCGCAGACCATGTGTAACCAAACCACATCCAGCATGTTCACCTCCAAGATTGTCTGACACCAGCCACCGAGACAGCTGCTGCAACAATCTGTTTGCATAACCAAAGAATTTCTGCACAAACTGTCAGAAACTGTCTCAGGGAAGCTCATATGCATGCTCATCATCCTCATTGGGGTCTCGACCTGACTAGTTCGTCTTCGTAACTGACTTGAATGGGCAAATGCTCACATTCGATGGCGTCTGGCACGTTGGAGAAGTGTTCTCTTCATGGATGAAACCCGGTTTTCACTGTTCAGAGCAGATGGCAGACAGCGTGTGTTGCGTTGTGTGGGTGAGCTGCTTGCTGATGTCAACGTTGTGGATCGAGTGGCCCATGGTGGCGGTGGGGTTATGGTATGGGCAGGTGCATATTATGGACAACGAACACAGGTGCATTTTCTTGATGGCATTTTGAATACACAAAGATGCCGTGACGAGATCCTGAGGCCCATTGTTGTGCCATTCATCCACTGAACATCACCTCATGTTGCAGCATGATCATGCATGGCCCCATGTTGCAAGGATCTGTACACAATTCCTGGAAGCTGAAAACATCCCAATTCCTGCATGACCAGCAAACTCACTGGACATGTCACCCATTGAGCATGTTTGGGATGCTCTGGATCGGCGTATACAACAGCGTGTTCCAGTTAATGCCAATATCCAGCAACTTCACATAGCCATTGAAGAGAAGTGGACCAACATTCCACAGGCCACAATCAACAACCTGACCCCTGTGACACAGATGTTGTGGAGGATAGTACACGCTGTTATTATATTGCAGACTTTTTAGTTGCATCCACATCTCCCTGTGAAGGCAGTGAAAACCAGAAAATATATCCAATAATTAGTCAAGCTCAAAATTACCGACTAAAATAGGCTCATATCTTGGTCAGCTTTTCTTTGTGTAATGACAAGGCAGTGTCAGTATTATAGATAGCGGCCATTTTCTAGCTCTCTCTCCCAACTTCAACCCTATGCATGTTCCTGACACAGATCATGTCACAAAGCAGAACTGACCAGATATGCGTGAAGTTTACAGCATTAATCCATTCACTTTTTGTCGATTAAAGTGGGCAAGGCCCATTAGAGCAAATCTAAATTTCACATTTTAAACTTTCAGCACATCCACTGAATTGACACAAAAGTTTGTCTCACTGCAACTCACACTTAGACATGTGCGTCTAGACCAGCTGCATCACTCAAAAAAAAAAGTTATCTGTATTTTTTAGATTTTTATTGTATGTATTATTTTCTTACTATTATTTTTGTAGTGATTAGCATTTTATATAATTATAGAGTCAAACACAGTGTTATGGCGAAGTGGAAGTCCAGAAGCCAGGGAACAAAGGAAGTCCAAACAACAAGGCTTCAGTAATATAATGACAGGATGTAGCAAAAGTTCAGTTACCGTACAACACTGACACACTGACATTCAGATGTAAAGAGGCAGAGTGGCCACACGCAGCCTCAGACAGACGGGAACATACACATAACATGAAGGGAAAAGGAAAAAGGAAAACACTAGGGACAGACAAGTGAGCACCCTAACACAAAGTCTAATTAAAATCGTCAAAAAGTCACACACCCCCTTTCCCAATGGTATAGTACCCCTCCAAAATTCAAAATGAAATCAGGTAGTCTCATACCCACATGCACAGCACTGTACCAATTAAAGTTAGAAGCCTTCTTCAATCTGGCTGTTTTGTCTTCTGGCTTGCTAGGTACTCCTGACTTGTGATAGCAAAGTATCCTACTTAATAATGGTAAAGGAGAGCTTAGTGACCCGCCACGAGAAAACCAGCAACAAGTCGGCCCGGCGCAAGTTGTGTAAACAAAGAAAAACAGATTTTTTTTTTAAATTAATGATTTTTGTTTTTTTGCAGAATATGTAAGTTGAAATCATGAACACTGCATGAAAAGTCACATTTCCGTCAATTTCTGTCACTGTAAATTGCTGTGGAAGTTCTCTCAGCCACTGTGACCATGAGGTGTTAAAATGCAAATGTAAATGCTGCAAAGCTATACAAATGCAAATTGTGATTTTGTGTGCATATATGTGTGTGTGTGTGTGTGTGTGTGTGTGTGTGTGTGTGTGTAGTGTAGATCACACCCTCCTCAGATGAAAGGGATCCTGGATCGCTGTGTTTCGCTCCATGTCGTTCCAAAATATGAGGACACTAATGAAAAACAGCAATACAGAAATAAATAATTTC